>NW_006921626.1:14244795-14252055 GCF_000298275.1 Orycteropus afer afer | reverse complement strand
ATGGAGGGATGGACACAGGGAAGAGGTAACTATCAGGAGGAAGTGGGAGGGGAACTGTTGCATTGTGGTAAGTTGTAGTCAATGTCATGAGACAAATTGTATGTGAACTCTTGTATGGAAAGTGAATTTGCTGTAAACTTTTACCCAAATCACAATTTAAAAAAAGAAAAGAAATGAGGAAGAAACTTTGGTGGCTCACTTACTTTGGACAACAGAGCGTCAGGAAAGGGCAGGAGTTGAAAAAGGACATCATGTTTGGCTTAAGTGGAGAGCTAGCAAAAATGAAAGAAACTTTCAACAAGACTGACTGACACAATAGCCATAACAATGGAGCCAAACAATCATGAAGAGCCATGGGCCTGGGGATCATTTAGTTCATCATGAGTCAGAGCAACTCAAAAGCAACTAACAAAATCATAAAGTTTGGTTTATTCATTCAACATTGAAACCCTATAGGTGCATTGTCCAGAAACCTTGTGCCTTCTCACCACTCAGACCTGAAATCAAAAAAGATTGATCTTTTGACCTGTTGGGCTGGTTTTATGACACTCAGTTTATCACCTAGGTGCTTTAAGGATTTACATTTTCCTAAGCAGTTTTATGGGAGCTCTGGTAGCATAGTGGCTAAGACACTTGCCTGCTAACCAGATGGCTGGCGGTTCAAACCCACCAGCCACTCCTCGGAAGGAAGGTTGGGCAATCCTACTTCCGTAGTGATACTGCCTCGGAAACCCAAGGAGGGGTCACTATGAGTCGGGGCCGACTCTACGGCACATAACAACAACAACAAGCAGTTTTATTTCCTTTCCTTTAAATTCTGTTGTTTCAATTCCCACTTTTTAAAGGAATGGTGTTTACACCCCTTCTTCAGGCAGAACCATTCAAATCGTGTCTCTTTGGGGCTAATAGCCATTTGTTGTTGTTATTTGCCATCGAGTTGGCCCAACTCCTAGCGACCCCTCCTTGGGTTTCTGAGGCAGTTATCACTACGGAAGTAGGAATGCCCAACCTTCCTTCCAAGGAGTGGCTGGTGGGTTTGAACCGCCAGCATCCTGGTTAGCAGTCAAGTGCCTTAGGCACTATGCTACCAGAGGTCCCATTTAGTAAGGTGTAATGCAAACTAAGACGACATCCCACTGTCCACCTCACTTCTACCAAGTAGAGTAGACAGCGACCTCTACTGGCATTGTCAAGTATGCCCATTTTTTGTGGCTTAAAAGGTCAGTGTCAGTACACATTGCTTCCTTTGTTTCTAAAGTTGGTAATACAGAAACAAAACCAAAGAAAACCAAACTCACTGCCGTCAACTTGGATCCGATTCACAGTGACCCCTCCTCGGGTTTCCGAGGTGGTATCGCTACAGAAATAGATTGCCCGATCTCCTTCCTGGGGAGTGGCTGGTGGGTTTGAACCTCTAGCCCTCTGGTTAGCAGTCAAATGCCTTAGGCACTATACCACCAGAGCTCCCGATATAGAGACAAGGTAACTTTTGGAGAATTCATTTTAACAAAATACCAAAATGTGGCCTATAACCAGCTTCATTTCTGGTGAACTGACCCTTGTGTGAAAAGATTGTCCACCACTGGGTCAGTGGGAAATGTGGGGACTGAGAACACCTAGATATTAGCCCTGTGTGCCAGGTGGGCTTAATCCTGTATCGTGGCTTTCTGCACAGATTTGCTTTTGATCAGGAAACTCAGTTCATACAACAAAAGAGTGCAGCAGTGAGCTTGTACCCATGAATAAGCCAATTTTGCCACATATTCCATCATCTGGAAGTGTCCTAATTGAAAGATGGAGTGGCTTACAGAAGACTCATGATGGTGCCAGTTGGGACACAACCCCTGGAGGGGTGGGGTCTGCACAAAGGGTACACGGACAGCATCTTCCTCTGACCTCCTTCAGCCTTACAAGGGGGAAACAGAATCACCAGCAACAGCCCAAGGCTTATTCTTATGAAGCCAGACATGCCTCCAGCCTCCAATCTTTTTGCCAACTCTGACACCAACTGTCCCTCCCATGGCACTCACTACTTCTTTGCTGGGTTCAATAATTCGTTGCAGTGGCCACACAGAACTCACAGACAGTACTTACAATTATGGGGTTTATTAGGGAAGTAACAGGTACAATTTAGGTTCAGGAATACGCTTTGGATACAAGTCTTCGATCGGAGATTCTCCCCTCTGCTATGCTCTTAGGCATGCCCCTCTGGCCCTTGGCTCCTTGGCCTGACCTCTGCCCTGGCTCAGGCAAGTGTTACAAAGCTCTTTTAGCTCTGCCAGTAGGTACACCTAGATGTACCCCTGTCCACCAGCAAGCCTCCTGCCCAAAGGCCCTCAGTTTTCTCACTCCATGGGCCAGCAAGCTCACCACTCTGTTGTGCTGATCTCTCGGTTCTGCTGCTCTTTCTCTGCTGGTCTTCTCTGCTGTTTGTCTCTAGTCTCTCTGCACTACCATCTCTTTGCCAAGGAGGCCCAGCACAGGGATCTCGGGTCCAAGGATGGGCTACATTCCACTTCCAACACTTCTCTCTTGATAGCAGTGACGTCCCCCCACCCCACCCCTAGGAAGGCCCACCCCAAGCCTAGCAGAATGACAAAACCAACCAATCCCCACACCAGGGCTCCACATATCCCACCTCCATGGGCCTACCTCCACAAGGGCACCATGTTAGAGATATGCCACGCCATCTTGCGTGGCTCTTCCGGGTTCTTCTTCATTCTCTGCTGCCCCACCCAAGGTCATAAGTCAGTTAAAGAAAGTCGAAACTGAGCTTCGTGCAAGGCGCGAATTTTAAAAGGCAACATAGCTTCTGATAGGTTAAGACCCCTTCCCCCAGCTCTGACATACAACCTCCTAATCCCGGGTCTATATAAGACCACCCCCTTCCCTGCTTGCTCTATTCTTCTTCTTCCTCTTCTTCTTCCTCTTCTTTTTCCTCTCTTCTTCTTCCTCTCTTCTTCTTTTTCTTCTTCTGTCCTTCCTCGGCGCAGGCGCCCTTTCGCCTCTTTAAATAAAATCTCCTGTCTGGTACCCTCGTGTGTGGCGTGGTCGTTGAGTGCCGACGGAACTCTAACACACCAGGCATCCAATCCACATCATTAATAAATTATCTAAGTTATCCAATTCCCCTGGTAGACAAAAGCACCCCATATTTGCATAGTTCCACCTAGCCATCTGGTGGCAGGCACAAAGACCATTGGTAGACAAGTCATATACCAAGTAATTCACTACACCACAAGGGTCTAGCTGACAGGGCACAGTATATGCCTTAAGTCAGAGACCAATATATGGTATTGTCTCCCCAACAGCCACAATACATGAGTCTAAGAGTCAAGTGCGAAGTAGGAGAGGCTCCTCTCACTGTTATCAGACCTAATGATCCACTTACAGGGTTTTTGCTTCCCATCCTAGCAACCTTGAGCTTTACTGGTTTGGAAATCTTAATTCTCCAGAGGGAAATGTTTCCACCAGGAGACACATCAATAATTTCATAAAATTGAAAGATGCAGTTTCTACCAGGCCATTTTGGGCTCCTTATGCCACTGAAACAACAGGCACAAAAAGGGGGTGCTCTACCAGCTGGAGTGACTGGTCCCATAACCAAGGAGAAATGACTGCTGCTACACAATGGAGGCAAAAAGGACAATGCCCAGAACCCAGGGGATTCTCTGTGGCACTTCTTAGTAGTACCATGTCCAATAATACAGGTTAATGGAAAACTAAACCAACAACAACAAAAAAATGACAGGACTTGAAGATTCAGATCTTTCAGGAATGAAAGTTTACGTCACTCCACTAGGTAAAGAACTCTAATTAGCTAAAGTTCTGTACGAAGGCAAAAGAAATAAATGTGTAGTGGAAGAAGGAAGTCAGATGATCAACTATGGCTTCATGACCAATTCCAGAAATGAAGACTGAAGTAACCAGTTCAGGGACCCACAGACAGTGCAGTTTTAGACCAGAGAACAGCTCTGGTCTGACAACTGTGGCCCAGGCCTAGGATTTCTGATGATGGGTTAGAATGGCTACAAATACATATTAAGTTGGATTTTTGGTTACACAGAATCTACAAATGCTGATCTAGGTTACATTTGTACCCCCAATACCTCACCCCTTAATTCTGTGGATTCAGGATACTGTTGCCCTCTCTGGAGAATCAGTGATGGATTCAGCTTGGGGAAGAGGGGGTCAGGGTCTAAAGGAGACAGAAGCCCTGTATGCCTTTGGGTCATGATCAGAGCCAAGACTCCCATCTATCTGTCCTTTCCAACCCAGCCTCTCTCTCACTGACTCTGCAAAAAGGAGATGAATCAAGCTGTTCTAAATCCCTGAAACCTTCCAGTACCTAACTCTTAGAGTTGTTCTGAAAATGTGTGTGCTAGTCCCTGTAAAGGAGCTCTGGTGGTATAGTGCCTAAGGCATTTGACTGCTAACCAGAATGCTGGCGGTTCAAACCCACCAGCCACTCCTTGGAAGGAAGATTAGGCAATCTACTTCCATAGTGATACCACCTCAGAAACCAAAGGAGGGGTCGCTATGAGTCAGCTCCAACTGGACAGCGGTGAGTAGAGTCCCTGTAAAATACTTAGGTTGATACATGACCTACAATGCACTTTCAATAAATCATATCTATTATTGCTGAAATCCTAGAGGGCGATTTTGCTGGAGTCAGAGTCCAAACAGGAAGCTCCAGGTAAGAAAGGAGAAACTCAAGAACAGGACAAAGAAACAAAATCCTGTGCTCAGTGGTTAGAGTCTTGGGAAGAGGAACACAAGGCTACAGGCGTGTCCTGCCCACTGTTCAATCTCCCATGAAACATGGCCATGACCTTGGCCTCCCTCTTTGTGTGGCTTTATCCACATTGCTCTCCATCACCCACCTTGACTGTGATGTGACCAGCTCCTCCAACACTTCCTCTAGGCCCAGCCTCACTTCAGGCACGCCTGCTGGGACTTAGAATAGCCCAGCTGCTGTCTCAGCAGATGGCCAGGCTAATTTTAGCCATGTGCTACTCACCCAGGGCCCAGGCTGGGCTTTTTAGATTTGAATAAGCTAGTGTGAAACTTTGGTTCAGAGCCAATAGCAAAGCTTTGAGTTGTTGTGATCTGTATGTCTGCCTTAGCAATTTACAGGGATTCCAGAAATATAATTTTTGAGGATTTTTTTTTTCTCTGAACCAATAAGAGTGTAGTATAGAGCTGCCACACAGTCTGGGACTGAACCAGGGGACTGAGTGCTGATAAGCATGTGAGAAGCAGGCGATGCCACCAGCTCCTGTCTTGCATTCCCTGATAAAACGGCAGGCAAGGTGCTCAGTATCCTAGGCACACTTGCCTCTCATTGCTCTCTTTGTCAAAATAAAAGAAGAAAGCCACCACCTTAGCCTCCCAGATCATCCTCTAAAGCACTTCTGGGTGGTGGGCTGTGGAAGGACCATGATAAGGTAGAAATTAACCACAGGATGGCAATAAGAACCTACTTTGGCACCACTAATAAGTAGGCAAATACGGAAATGAAGGCTCTGCCCTAGGTACCCTCTCAGGTTGGGCTTGAGCCAGCTTGAGAACTTATGTTTTCCAGTGTGTTGTTTCTTTTTCTTCATCCCCCTTATATGAAGACTTGGCCTTTCATTCATATTCTCCCAGGAAGTTAAATGACAGCCCAGTGTGGCTTGGAGACTTATATTCCAGCCTGGCTTTGTCTTCTCTAGGTTGATAACTAGTCACTGAAGGAAGTTGAAGATCAGAGAATACATCATTTAAAAGAGGAGACTGGACTCTAGTTCATGGCTTTCTAAACTGGGTTCATGAACACTTAGAAGAGGCCTGGATGGTCTCAAGGAATCCAGAGCACACCTATATCAGTGGGACTGCTTTCAGGTACAAGAAAACACATTGCCATCAAGTCAACTCCGATTCATGCTGACCCCAGATGTGTCAGACAGAGTAGAATTGTACTCCACAGGGTTTTCAATGGCTGATTTTTTGGAAGTAGCTCACACAGGCCTTTCTTCTGAAGTGCCTCTGGGTAGACTCAAACCTCCCACCTTTTGGTTAGCAGTTGAGCATGTTAACTATGTGCACCACCCAAAGGAAGGCTCAGTTAATGAGAGTTTAAACAATAAGGACACATAGTATCTCCCTGTCAAGCAAGGGACAGTTGCAGGATTGGTTAATTCAGTTTCTCAAAGTTTCTCTTGGCTATCCCTTCATGTTTGCAAAATGGCTGCTAGACTCCTATCATCAACATCCACAGGCAGCAAAGGAGAGTTGCCTCTCATTCTTCTCTTTACTCTATTGCTCCCAGTAGTTCTCCCTTCCAATCTGAGCCAGGACATATGCTTGTGCTCCAGCTGTATGGAAGCCTGGCCGTTCTGTGTCTGGCATTCTCAGCAAATGTAGAAGGAAGAAGTTCTGCCAGCAAGGACTAAGGAGATTAAGAATGGTGGCTGACTGCATGTCATATCCTGGGAAGTATAGTGAAAGTCAGTAGCATCACCCAGTGCAGTAACTCATGGTATCACTCCCCACCCCATGTACCTCCTCCTGTACTAAGCCATACCATACAGAATCCTTAGTAATATTTGTTATCAATTTTAATCATAGGGTATGTGATAAATATTGTTGTAAATTGCTCAAATGTAATATTTCTTAGATTATATGAATACTAGGAGCTCTGGTAGCATAGTGCCTAAGGCACTTGACTGCTAACCACAAGGCTGGCGGTTCAAACCCACCAGCCACTCCTCAGAAGGAAGATGGGGCAATCTACTTCCATAGTGATACCACCTTAGAAACCCAAGGAGAGGTCGCTATGAGTCAGATCCGACTTGATGGCAGTAAGATATATGAATACTAATAAAATTTCTTTGCAAAATGTTTCTACAATGAATTACAGCATTGTAAGTTACAATATTAGTAACTGAGTGGAAGCCTTTTTTTAAATTTTTCTCCTTCTTGTCCCTAAATTACTACTTTATTCTCAAAAAATGTATTGATATAAGTTCACAAATACTAATTATCACAGTATTGTAGCTAAAAGACCAGACAATTTGACAAAAATCAGTGGCTATAAAAACTAACAGCAATGGGAGAGGCGGGGCAAGATGGCGGACTAGGCAGAAGGATTGCACAGACCCTCTTCAACAAAGAAAAGGGAAACCCATTAACACAGACACAGAAGATAATCTTGGACCCCTGAGCCTTGAAGGAAAGGATGCAGATTTGGACTAAACCCCAACTAGCAGAAGAATTTGC
>NW_006921626.1:14234299-14235981 GCF_000298275.1 Orycteropus afer afer | reverse complement strand
CACAAAAATTTTATAGAGTTATTTTGTTGTCACCTCTTCTGACAGTGTCACCTGGTGGATCCACACCCCTGCATCCCCTTAGTGATGCCACTGGCAGAAGTTCTCAGGCACATGCATGCTTTTTTCTGGGCAGTGAGTCTTTAGATCTCATCAGGTTCTCAGTGTCCATGAGCTCACGGACTTTCAGAATTGCAGCTGTGGGTAATCACCAAGACTCCCTCCAGCTCTAACATTCTGAGATTTGAAGAAAGATGTAAACCATCATGAAATAGAAGCAATTGCCAGGCATAGTTAAAATGGCAGTACTTAATGCTAGTATCACAGGGTCTGTCAGGATTTGATGACAATGCTAAGGTCAGTCACTGCTGGGACAGCGAGCTCTTGTTTTCCTCTTTAGCTGCTTTTTTTTTTTTTTTTAACTTTTTATTGTAATTTGGGTGAAAGTTTACGGAAGAAATTGGTTTTCTATTCAACAGGTCATACACATTTGAGTCATGACTTTGATTGCAATCCCTGCAATGTAACTCTCCCCATTTCCTCCCTGTGTTTACAGTGTCCATTTATCCTTCTTTCCTATTCATTCCTACATTCCGAACTTTATCACTGAGTAAATGCTGCCCTTCTGATCTCATATGATTAGTTGTTCTAGGGAGTATGTAGGCTTGTCTACTGTTTGGGTGAAAGTTGAACCACAGGGGTGAGTTCGGTTTCAGGTCTGAAGGGTGTCTAAGGGTCATAGTCTTGGGGGTTCTACCAGTCTCTATCAGACCACTAAGCCTGATCTTTTTTATTTTGAGTTTTGTTCCACATTTTTCTCCTATTCTATCCAGGAATACCCATTGTGACCCCTTTCAGAGTGGTCAGCAATAACCTGGGATCTTAAAAGCTTGCAAGCAGCCATCCAACACATGACAATTGCTCTCTATTTACCGAGAGCAACAGATGAAGAAGGAGAGTCAGAAATAGGAGAAGGAAATATATTTTGCTGTCATTTTATAATGTGTTTTTCTCTGGTGTTGCTGATTTTTTTGTTCCATATAATTTTCAGTGCTGAGCTCATTTTGTTTATGAATTTTGTTATCATTTCCTTCATTGGTATTGTTTAAGTATTTGCTAAATATTTGTGCCACTTTTCCTTTTTATTTTGATGTAAAGGTTTACTTTTTTTTTTTGAGGTTACTCTGTGATTTATTATTTTCTTCCCAAGATTAGAACAGTCTGTTCTATCTTATAATTGTATTGACTTCCTCCTCATTTGGAAATTCTGTACCTGCACTATTCCCTCTTTTTGCTTTGTTGTTGTTGTTATGTGCCGTGGAGTTGGACTCGACTCATAGTGATCCCTCCTTGAGTTTCTGAGGCAGTATCACTACAGAAGTAGATTGCCCAGCCTTCCTTCCAAGGAGTGGCTGGTGGGTTTGAACTGCCAGCCTTCTGATTAGGAGTCAAGTGCCTTAGGTTTTATAATTGTTCTCATTTACCAACTGATATCTCTGGTTCACTGTTTGCAGTCTTGTAAGCTTATTTTACTTTGGCTACTTCCATCTAACTGGGTTGGTTTCTGGGTTATGTCATCATGTGTGTTAATTGTCGGTTGTTGTTTGCTGTTGTTGGTTCTCTGTCCAAAGGACTCCCTTTAGCATCTCTTGTGAGGTTGATCTGATTTTAACAAATTCCCTTAA
>NW_006921626.1:14205082-14233664 GCF_000298275.1 Orycteropus afer afer | reverse complement strand
AGTATTAGGGTATTTGTCCTCAATCTCACTAATTCTGTCTTCCATTAATTTGATTCTACTCCTTTGCCCATTCAGTGTATTATTTATTTCTGAAATCTTAGCATTACTCTTCTGCATTTCTATTTCTTGTTTTTGTATGGTTTATATTTTTTTTGTTTATTTTGTCAGTTTGTTCTTGTATTGTTTTCCTAAATTGTGCTAGAGTTTTGTCTGTGTTTTCCTTAACTTTGTCAGTGTTTTCTTTGATCTGTCTGTTTCTCAATTCATTGATGGTTCCTAGATACAATTCTTTTGAATTCCTTATCAGGCTGTTCCAATGTCACTTCTTCCTCAGGCAGCTTTTCTGGGTCTGCATACTAGTCTTTTGTTTGTACTACTTTATCTTGCTTCTCTGTGTGACTGGGATGGTCAGTTGTTTCCAAGACATTGTGACATCATTGTATTCATATTTAATTGGTGATTGTATGTTGGTGTGATTCACCCGAGGTCCCCCCCCCCTTTTATGTTGTTTTGATATATCTGAGTGAGCAGAACTGTAGACTATTGGCTGTCCTGAGGGTGTGGCCATTTTGAATATTTGCAAGCAGTGATCTGATCCAGACAGCAACCTAAGAATAGGCTCTGCTTGCCCAGGACAGCATGGGCAACTTTGCTGGAGGCTGATGACTAGAAAGGTGCAATATTCCCCTTGTTACTTGTATACCCCACACCCTCTTGGTGAATGGAAGTGTGGCCACCCCCTACATCCACCTAACTTCTGGACTGGCAGGAAATTCATCTCATTCTGGGTGCCCTGAAAAAGTCTATGTGCCCTGCTCCACCCCTGCCAGTTTTGTTTTTGTCTGTTTGTTTTTAATTTTTTTTCCTTCCTATTTTTTTTTTCCTCTTTCCCTTCCACAGTGCTTGATATTTCTTCTCCCTTTTCCTGGTTCCTTTCTTCTTTCTTTTTTTTCTTTTAGTCTTTCCCATTCCCATTGGCTAATTTTCAGAAGTAGATTGCCAGGTATTTCTTCCAAGTCTTAATCAGGAAGCTCCACTGAAACCTGTCTACCATAGGTGACCCAGCTGGTATCATGCTGACATAGCTTCTTGCATTGTAGCAACACCAAGCCACCACATTATGACAAACTGATAAGTAAGTGGTGAAAATTAGCCAAAGAAAACCTTATGGATCACATCAGAATACTATCCAACTTGCTTTCTTTGGACAAGTCATAAGGCTAGGTCAATCACTGGAGAATATCATATTCAGTGAAGTAGAGGACCCATGAGGGCAAGGGAAACCTTCAGTGAGATGGATTGGCACAGTAGCTACAGCAATGGACTCGAGCATGCCAGTGACTGTAAGAATGATGCAGGACCAGGCACTGTTTCATTCTGTTGTACGTAGTGTCGCCATGAATTGCAGTTGACTCAAGGGCAACTATCTATCTACATATGGGAAAATTGAAGCTCAATGAAGCTAAGTGACTTGCCCAAGTCACACAGCTAGTAGATGGCTGTTCTGTACATGCTTTCATTGCCTCATATACACACAAACTAGCAAACAAACAAACAAACAAAATGAGTGGACCTAGTGACAACCTCCTTCACCCCTGACCCATGGTCAGTAACCAATGATCAATGTATTCAGTATTTTGTACAGAGAAAAAAATTATTGTACCTCCATGGAACTTTTTGGGGATGATAGGAACAGTTGTATATCTTAACTATGATGTTAAATTTGTTGAATTGCACACTTTAACTGGATAATTTATTGTAGGTAAATTATATCTCAATAAAGTTGATTTTAAAATACCAGTGCAGGGATTTCCAGTGAGATGGCAGAATAGGCAAACAAGCTACACAGACCCTCTTTGATAAAGAAAACAGAAACTAACTGACACAAATACAAAAGATAATCCTAGAGCCCTGAGCTTTGAAAAGAAGGATACAGAAGTGGAAAGTGGATTAAACACCAACTAGTAGAAGAACTTGAATGAAAACAGTGAATAAGGAGACAAACTGAGCTGTGAATTGTCAACTATTCTGATGGCACAGACAGTTTGAATATTTCCAAATGGTATTAGGACCTGAGAATTAACTAAAAATCAGCCTTGCTCACCAAGGGCTGTATGGATGACTGCACTGATGGCTGATGACTAAAAAGAGAAACAGCAAAGAAAGAGACAAACTAAGCTGTGGATTTTTGGCTGTCCGGATGGTGCAGCCATTTTGAATGTTTACAAACTCTGGCCATTTTGGATATTTAAAGCAAACAGCTTTCTTTTTCAGATTCCAGGAACCTAAGAATAGGCTCCACTTGCCAAGGACAGCATGGTCATACCAGAGGCTGACAACTGGAAAGGAGACAAGTGGTGAGTGCATAAGTGCTGCCAATGAATGAACAGAGGAGCACAGTACCTTGCTGACTCAGATACATCCAAAGAAAATGAAACTCTTGGGTGAATCACTCCAACATACAATCACTAATTAAATATAAACACAAAAATGTCACATTATCTCAGAGACAACAAACCGTCACAGTCTACACAAAGAAGCAAGATACAGCAAGGGAAACAAAGGACCAGGGTACAGAACTAGAATATATCCCGGAGGAAGAAGCAGCATTAGAACTCCCTGATAAGGAATTCAAAAGAATTGTATTTAGGTACCAATGGTTGGAGAGACAGATCAAGGAAAACACTGACAAAATTGAGGAAAACAGAAAATACCCTAGAAGAATTTTGGAAGAAAATACAAGAACAAAATGACAAAATAAAAGAAAAATTAGAAATGATATAAAATCTACAGAGAGAAATACAGAAGATAAAACAAAATTTTCAGAAATAGATGACACATTGAATGGGCAAAGAAGTAGAATTGAATCAATAGAAGACAGAATTAGTGAGATTGAAGACAAATACCTCAATACTTCTTTGGAAAGGGATCAATCAGAAAAAAAGATCAAAATAAAATGAAGCCTAAGATTCCTGTGGGATACCATCAAGAGGAATAGCCTATATGTAATCAGAATTCCAGAACAGGAAGAGACATATAAAACCACTGAGAAAATTATTGAATATTTGTTGAATTTCCCTGATATGATGAACAATGAGAATATATCAATTCAAGAAGTTGAGTTTGATTTGTTGGTTTAGACCCTTTACAACAAAGACATAAAAACAAAATGAAACTCCAAATAGGATAAACCCCAAAGGAAAATCACCAAAACATATCATCATCAAACTCATCAAAACCAAATAAAGAAAGAATCTTGAAAGCACAGGAAAAACTGAAAGTTACCTACAAAAGGCAACCAATAAGACTAAGCTCTGATTTCTCAGCAGAAACCACGCAGACAAGAAGGCAAGGGGATGGTATATATAAAACCCTGAAAGAGAAAAATTTCCAACCAAATTAGGAGATTTCCAGATAAGCAGAAACTAAGGGAATTTGTTAAAACCAGACCAACTGTACAAGAGATGCTAAAGGGAATCCTTTGGACAGAGAACCAACAAAACAGACAACTGACCATTAAAACACATGATTACATAACCCAGAAACCAACACAGTTATGGATGTATCCAAAGTAAAAGAATCTTACAAGATTGTAAAAAGGGAACCAGAGATATCAATTGGTAAATACAGACAACTACAGACCAAAAAGTGAGAAAAAATAGTCTAGTCACAGAACTTCTAAATGGTGAGGAAGTCAAGACAAATGCAAGATAGAACAGGCTATTCCAAACTTGGGAAGAAAATTATAAATCACAGGGTAACCTCAAAGAAAAATGATAAACCTTCACATAAAATACCAATGCAGACTTCCAGCAAGATGGAGGACTAGGCAAACAAGCTACCTAGATCCTTTACAGGAGCTCTGGTGGTGTAGTGCTAAAGCATTTGACTGCTAAACAGAAGGCTGGTGGTTGAAATCTACCAGCCACTCCACAGAAGGAAGACTGGGCAATCTACTTCCATAAAGATTTACTGCCTCAGAAACCCAAAGGGCATTGCTATGAGTTGGAATCGACTTGATGGCAGTGAGTTTCGTTTTTTTGGTTTAGACCCTTTATAACAAAGACACAAAAAACAAAACGAAACAGATACAGATGATAATCCTGGAATCCAGAGCTTCCAAGAAAAGGATAAAGAAGTGGATCAAATACCAAATAGAAAAAACAAAATGAAAATTGCAATCAAAGAGACAAATGGAGCTGTGGACTGCCAACTGCCTTAATACAGCACAGCTGTTTTGCATTTTTGCAAGCAGCATTCTGATTGGGGCAGCAACCTGATCATCATCTATTCTTACCCAAGATTGCACAGGCATCCACATTAGTAGCTCATCATCAAAAAGCAACAGTGCCTACACTGCACAATCACACCCACATACCCTGGCAGACCCACCCACTGAGTGAGGCCCACAATCCACCTCTGCACCACCTGATCAATGACAGATGGCAGCCAACAGCAGCCCAACCTGCCCCCAACTGCTGTACACAAACAGTAAACAAAGACCTTCAAATACACTCCCATCCACTATCACACCCACCAGAAGAAAGGTGGTGAATGTGTAAGTGTTGACAAATCAGTGAGCAGAGTAACACACCTGTCCTGCTTGTTCAGCTATATCAAAATAAAGTAAAGCAAAACAACAACAGTAACATATGGTGAAACACACCAACATACAATCAGCAATTAAAGACAAGTACAGTACCACCACAATATCTTGGAGACAAAAGACAACCTAAATTCACACAAAGAAGAAAGACAGAGTGGCACAAACAAGTGACTAAAATACAGAGTCAGAAAATCTCCCTCAGGAAGAAATGGCATTTGAACTACATGATAAGGAATTAAAAATAATTATATTAAAGAACCTTCAATGGATTGAGAGAAAGATAAAGGAAAACAACACTGACAAACTCAAGGAAAACACAGATAAAACTCTAGAAGAATTCAAGAAAACAACACAAGAACAAACTGACAATATAAATGAAAAATTGGAAACCATACAAAAATAGAAATCCAGAAGATTAATATTAAGATTTCAGAAATAGATAAAATATTGAAAGAGCAAAGGAGTAGAATTGAATCAATGGGAGACAGAGTTAGCCAGATTGAAGACAAATCTCTCAATACTACTCTATGAGAGGAACAATCAGAAATAAAGTACAACCAAAAATAAATGAAGAAAGTCTAAGATTTATGTGGGGCACCCTTAAGAGAAATAATTACATGTGTTTGGAACTTCAGACTAGGAGGAGACCAAAAAAAAAAAAAAAAAGAAAGAAAAGAAAAGAAAACACTGAGAAAATTGTTGAAGATTTGTTGGAAGAAAACTACCCTAATATCTAGAAAGACAAGAATATATGCATTCAAGAAATTCACTGAACCCCAAACAGGATAGACCACAAAAGAAAGTCACCAAGACATATAATCAAACTTCCCAAAACCAAAGACAAAGAAAGAATCCTGAAAAAAAAATGGGAAAAACAAAACGTTACCTCCAAAGGAGAACCAATAAGACTAAACTCTGATTTCTCAGCAGAAATTATGCAGGCAAGAAGAAAATGGGATGACATATATTAAATCATGAAAGAAAAATTGTCAACCAAGAATTATATATCTAATAAAATTGTGTCTCAAATAAGATGGCAAAATTAGGACAATTCCAGATAAAGAAATTAAGGGACTTTGTAAAAATGAGATCAACCTTACAAGAGATGCTACAGGTAATCCTTTGGACAGAGAACAAACAACAGCAGACAAGAGCAAATTATTAATAGGCCTGACAATATCACCCAGAAACTAACCCAGGTCTAGAATTATCCAAACTAAAATAAAGCTACAAGACTGAGAATAGGGAACCAGAGACATCAATTTGTAAATGAGGACAACTACAAAGCAAAAAGAGACAATAGTGTAGTTACCTACCTTCCAAATGGTGAGGAAGTCATGATGATTTCAAGACAGAATGGACTGTTTTAAACTTGGGAATAAAATAATAAATTACAGGGTAATTTCAGAGAAAATTAATAAATCTTCTCATCAAAATAAAAAAAAGAAACAATGAAAATTTAGCAAATACTAAAAGAACAGCAATGAGGAAATTATAAAATGCATGAACAAAATGAACTTAGCACAGAAAATTATATTGAACAAAGAAATCAGCAGCACCATAAAAAAAAAAAAACAGCAAAATGACAGCAGTAAATTCATAACTATCAATAATTACACTGAATGTAAATGGATTAAATGCACCAGTCAAGAGACAGAGAGTAGCGGAATGGATAAGAAAACATGACCCATTGATATGCTGTCTACCAGAGATAGATCTTAGATACAATAGACTAAAAATCAAAGGTTTGGAAAAAAAATCAAGCAAACAGAAACCAAAAAATAGCAGAAGTGGCAATATTAATTACTGATAAAATAGATCTTAAGGTAAAAACTAGTATAAGAGACCAGGAAGAACATTATATAATGATTAAAAGACCAATCAAATGAGATAACATTCAATAATAAATATCTATGCCCCCAATGAAAGAGCTTTAACCGAATTGAAAAGAGAAATAGACAACTCCACAGTAACTGTAGGAACCGTTAATACACCACTTTCAGAGAAGGACAAAACAACCAGAAAAAAATCAACAAAGACACAAAAGAACTAAACAACGTAATCAACAAACTTGACCTCATAGAACAGAACACTCCACCCCAAAACAGCACAATATACATTCTTTTCCAGTGCACATGGAACATTATCCAAAATAGACTATATGCCAGGTCACAAAGCAAGCTTCAAAAAATTAAAAACATCAAAATACTTCAAAACATCTTCTCAGATCACAAAGCTATAAAATCAGAAATCAATAATAGGAGAATCAAGGAAGAAAAATCAAGCACATGGAAACTGAATAAGACCCTGCTTAAAAAGTACTATGTAAATGAAATTTAAAAATTCCTCAGATCAACAAAGTATATGTGAACTGCTGTATGGAAAGTGAATTTGCTCTGTGAATCTTCACCCAAATCACAATAATAAAAAAAAAATTCCTCCAATCAAATGAGAATGAAAATAACATACTAAAATCTTTGAGACAGAGCAAAAGCAGTTCTCAGAGGGCAATTTATAGTAATGAACACACACATCAAAAAGAAGAAAAAAACAAAATCAACACCTTAACCCAATATCTCCAGCAATTAGAAAAAGAGCAACAAAGTAAGCCTACAATCACCAGAAGAAAAGAAATAATAAATATTTGAGCAGAAACAAATGAAACAGAATAACAGCAGAAAGACTAAACAAGACTAGAAGTTAGTTCTTTAAAAGGATTAATAAAATTGACAAACCACTGGCAAATTTAACAAAGGAAAAGAAGGATAAGATGCAAATAACACAAATAAGAAATGAAATGGGCAACACTGCAACAGAACTAACTGAAATAAAATGAATAACAATACTATGAAGAACTGTACTCCAGCAAATTTGAATACCTAGAAGAAATGGACAAATTTCTAGAAACACACTACTTACCTAAACAAACACAAATTGAGGTAGAAAATGAAATAGACCCATAACAAAAGAAGAAATTGAAGTCATAAAAAAAAAAAAAAAATCCCAACAACAACAAAAAAGCCCTATTCCAGACAGTTTCACTGGTGAATTCTACATAACACTGAGAGAAGAGTTGACACCAACTCTACTCAAACTATTCCAGAAAAAAGAAAAGGAGAGAATACTCCTGAATTTATTTTATGAAGTGAATATAACTGTCTTAGGCTGGGTTCTCTAAAGAAGCAAAACCAGTGAAGCTTATAGAGAAAGAGACAGAGAAATTTCTCTCAGGGTAATGGCTCACACAGTTGTAGACAGTGGCAAGTTCCAAGTCCGTGGGTCAAATATCAAGCTGGAGCTTCTCCAGACTCAATCAGCTGCAGTGGCTAACGAACCCAAGACCAGCAGGCAATATAGCAGGCTACTTGTTTCTTCCTTGAAGACTGGGCAATCTACTTCTGTAGAGATATTGCATTAGAAACCCAAGGAAGGGTCACTATGAGTTGGGACCGACTCAACTGCAGTGAGTTTAAAGGGGTGCACATCTCCTTAAACCACACGTAATCACTAAATAAAGACAATTATAAATTCATAGTTGCACCTAACATAACACAACTAGCATGCATGTGACTGAAAATGCATTAGCCCCATTTACATCTTTTATTTTGTAACTGAAGAAAACAAATACATTTGATGCACACATACAAGGAAGAAATATTCATAACAATCCCAGTCCTCATTTCTGCAACTGGTCACATGGTCATAGCTGGTATTTAGAACTACCTTCTTCCACCATCAATTCCATATTCTCCTTGCACTCAGCAAGCACCTCAGTCTGGTGGGATGAATCAGACCTTCATTCCTGAAGGGTCTGGGCCATTAATAGTCATATTAGAACTGAGTTGTTGTAGTTTTCATTGACTTTAATCAAAGGACATGGTAGTACTAAGACACATCTTAAGGAATCTCTTGTATTCCAGACATTCTTCTTTACCTTCATTATGTAATGTCAATCCAATTTCCCCTTGGTAATCAGGATCAATCACACCAGGCAATACAGTAACTCCCTTCTTTGCCTGTTAAACCAGAGGCATGATGAGTGCATAATGGCTGGGTGGCACTCCTAACTTCAGTTCAGTGAAACAAGTATTATGTCTCCAGATGGGAGTGTTTCTCCCTTTGGGACTAAGACTTCCAAATCCGCAGAACATAGGGTTGCAGGGATAAGAAGCAAAAATTTTTTTGAGTGGGTCACTAGGGTAATAGTGAGTGAGTGGTGCCACTCCAGTTTCCATCCCCTGGTTCCTGAACCCATGAATCCTGGCTATTGGGATGCTGGTTTAGAGTATATACAGCCTCCTGGAGAACATTGCCCCAACCCTGCAAGGTATCGCCGCCTAGCTGGCACCATAACTGTGTTTTCAGAAGGCCAGTCCATTATTCTAACAAGTCAGCTGCTTCAGGATGATGGGGAACATGGTAAGACAAGTGAATTCCATGAGCATAGGCCTAGTGCTGCACTTCATTTGCTGTGAAGTGAGTCCTTTGCCGAGGCAATGCTGTGTGGAATACTATGATGGTGGATAAGGTATTTTGTAAGTTCACAGATGATAGTTTTGTCAGAAACACTGTGTGTGGGAAAGACAAATCATATCCAGAGTAAGTGTCTTCCAGTAAGAACAAAACGCTGCCCTTTCCATGATGGAAGTGTTCCCAAGTAATCAACCTGCCACCAGGTTGCTGGCTGATCACCCCAAGGAATGGTTCCATATCATGGATTCAGTGTTGGTCTCTGCTGCTGGCAGATTGGGCACTCAGCATCGCCTGTAGCCCAGTCAGCCTTGGTGAGTGCAAGTCCATGTTACTGAGCCATGCATAAGCTCCATCCCTGCTACCATGGCCACTTTGTTCATAAGCCCATTGGACAATGGTAGGAGTGGCTGGGGAAAAAGGATGACTGGTTTCCACAGAACGCATCATCCTATCCTCCTTTGCCAAGATCACACTTTAGTAAGCACTCACATGACACACAAATATCTTCACTTATTTGGCCTATTCAGAGAAGTCTATCCCCATACTTCTTTGTCACCAATTTTCCAATCATGTTCCTTCTAAGTCCCTTTCTAGCCAGCCAAACCATTGGCCACAGCCCATGAACCAGTATACAATTGCACGTCCGAGCATTTCTCCTTCCAAGCAAAGTGAGCAACCAGATGCACTACTCAAAGTTCTGCCCATTGGAAGGACTTCCCTTCACCACTGTCCTTCATGGAGGTCCAGGAAAGGAGCTGCAGTGCAGCTCTGTCCACTTTTAAGTAGTGTCTGCACATTGTGCAGAACCATCTGTGGACCAGGCATGAGTTTTCTCTTCTTCAGTTCACTGATCATAAGGAACTCCCCAAGAGGCCATAGATGCAGACTGGGAGAGGGAAGATAATGTGACTAGAGTAGAGACCATAGGCACTTAGACCATTTCTTCATGCAACTTAATTGTGCCTTCAGGTCCTGCTCAAGCCCAATCTCTTATATACCACTTCCATTTCATCATGGGATGGATTGCTACTGCATGTGTCCAACTTTGTGACTCTGGAGGTCAGAAAACTTGATGAGCAACTCAGGCTGCCTGATGACTTGGTGGTCCATGGTTAGTTGTGTAGTCTCTACTACAGCCATGTAATAATCCAAAAGCTGTTTCTCAAAAGGAGAGTAGTTATCTGCAGAGGATGGCAGGGCTTTGCTCCAAGTCCTAAGGGTCTGCACTGTGATTCACCAACAGGGGCCCACCAAAGACTCAAAAGAGCATCTTTATCTGGCATTGACAATTTGAGCATCATTGGATTAGCTGGGTCATATGGCTCAAGTGGCAGAGTGGCTGGCATGACAGAACTGTTGCAGAACCTTCTCTTGTTCTGGGCCCCACTCAAAACTAGAAGCTTTCTGAGTCACTTGATAAATAGGCCAAAACAACACCTCCAAAATCCAAAGAGGTGCACCAGGCATTGCACTTCTTTTTTAGTTTTTAGGGGCCAAATGCAATAACTCATCCTTCACTTTAGTAGAAATATCTTGACATGCCCCCTTATCACTGGACCCCTAAAAATTTCACTGAGGTAGAAGATGTCTGATTTTTCATCAGGTTAATTTCCCACTTTCTTGAGTGCAAATAAAGGAGCTCTGGCAACACAGTGCCGAAGACATTTGTCCGCTAACCAGAAGGTTGATGGTTCAAACCCACCAGCCACTCCATGGAAGGAAGATGGAGCAATCTACTTACATGAAGATTTACCACCTTGGAAACCCAATGGAGGTCACTATGAGTCAGAATCAACTGGATGGCTGGGAGTTTAGCTTTTGGTTAGCATGCAAATGTCTTACCAATAAGTTTAGAGTAATTGATCATTTTTCCTTACAAAGTCTGATCAGCACAATGTCAGCAATGTAATGGACCAATGTAACGCTTGTGGAAGGGAAAGGGGATCAAAATTATGACATAGTGCAGGATTGTTATATACTCCTGAAGTAAGATGGTGAAGGTGCACTGCTGGCCTGGCCAGCTGAAGACAAACTGCTTCTGCTGATCCTTCAAAACCAGAATTGATTAAAAAGAAAAAAAAAAAAAAAGACATTGGGCAGATCAATAGCAGCATACCAGGTACAAGGAGATGTAATTTGCTCAGGCAATGAAACTACATCTGGAACAGCAGCTGCAATTAGAGTCACCACCTGTTCGAGTTTACAATAATCCACTGTCATTCTCCAAGACACCTATCTTTTTTTTTTTTTTTTAATTTTTATTGTGATTTGGTAAAAGTTTATAGAGCAAATTCATTTTCCATACAGCAGTTATGTGCACAATATCTATCTGGCTTTTGCACAGGCTAAATAGGTGAGTTAAATGGGGATGTGGTGGGAATCACGACTCTTGCATCTTTCAAGTCCTTGATGGTGCCACCAATCTCTACAATCCTTCCAGGAATGCAGTGTTGCTTTTGGTTTACTATTTTCCTAGGTAAAGGTAGTTCTTTTTTTCTTTTTTTTTATTTTATTGTGCTTTAGGTGCAAGTTTACAGAGCAGAGTTTGTTTTACATTCAACATTTCATGTATATTTAGTTTCACTCCCTATTTACCATCTCCAACCCTAACCCAGTTTCCTCCCCTCCCTGCCCAGTAACTGCCCCACTCCCATGCTGCTCATAGTTATGCACTCCTGTGTGTCCTGCATTTTCTCCATGAGAATGTTGCTCCTCTGGTCCCCTGTGGCCCACTGCTCTAAGGGATGCATCTCCATAGAGTATGTGGGTGCATCACCCTGGATTCAATAGTCTGTGCATGCATCTTGTTTGCTATTGGGCTGAGAGCCAGCCCCTGGGAGTGAGTTTTATTCCAGGCCCAAAATGTATCCCAGGGCCATAGTATTGGGGGTCTCACCAGACTCCATCCCACCAGTAATTCTGGTCATTATTGTGTTTTTGGATTTTGTTCCATGTTTTTCCTCCCACTCTAGCCAGGATCTCCAGTTTTGATCCTTTCCTGAGTAGTTGGCATTGGTAGCCAGGCACCATCTAGTTCTTCTGGTCTCAAGGGCCATCGTGTTGTGTCCTAGGGCTGATTGCTTCCAAATGCCCTTGGTTTTTTGCACTCTTTTTCACTTCCAATGATAGGAGACCATTAGCTGCATCTTAGATGGCTGCTGAAAGCTTTTAAGACCCCAGTCACTACTCACCAATGTAGTGAGGAACAAGATTTTTATGTATTTTATTGTGCCAATTGAGTCTGGGGTCCCCCAATACTGTGGTCCTGAGTCGGCAGATCCATTGGATCTCCCACAATGTCTGTCTGTGAGGTATTGCTCTATGTCTGTCTGCGGTTGTTTCTGTAAGGATTGGGGTATTTTGTATCACTGGTATCTGTGCAAGATTAGCCTCAGCTGAATCTATCCTTGGTCTGGAGTATAATCCTGTTCCCTGACCCCCATCTGATATTCTCAGGTGTTTGTGTGTGTATCTGTAGCCTGGTGTTTGATGTTAATGATAATGCAGTATTGTGGATATACTGGTTGGTATAAACATCTGTAATCTATATCTTATGTGCACAATTTGGTGTCTTCCCTTTTCCTAATGTTATCATGGTGTCACAGAATCTTTCTATACCATCCCTCCCCTTACCCTCATCAGCATATGGCTTTCAACTAGCCTGAAATTAATCTGATAAGGGCAGTTCTAATAGCTTCACTTGGCTTTCCTACCATAATCGCCTGCACTCCACATGTCAGGGATCCAAGATGGAGGTTCTGCCAGTTGCTGAGTATATCTATTCCAATTATGCATTCTAGAATTGGGGGAATCACTACAGGATGAGTTCGGGGACCGACTGGACCCACTGTGAGAGGGACCTGAGCTCAGACTCCATTAATAACTTGACCTCTGTATGCCCCTATTCTGACTGGTGGGCCACAGTGCTGTTTTGGGTCTCCAGGAATTAGTGTCAGTTCGGACCCAGTATTCAGTAATCCCCAACAAGTCTGATTATTTTCTTTTCCTCAATGAACAGTCAAGGAGTTCTGGTGGTGCGGTTCTTAAGGCATTTGACTCCTAACCAGACAGTTGGCCATTCAAACCCACCAGCCGCTCTGTATAAGAAAGATGGGGCAATTTACTTCCATAAAGATTTATTGCCATGGAAATCCAGTGGGGGTTGCTATGAGTTGAAATCAACCTGATGGCAGTGGGTATGGTTTCAGTTTTTAATGAACAGTGACTCTCATAGAAGGCTGTAGATCCTTTTGGGGAAGGATGGGAGAAAGATTAACAGTTAAAACTTTTGGCAGTATAATGGGGTCCTTCCTCATTCTAGGGGTTGTGGGTGTGCAAACTGGCTCAAGTCTGGGAACTGACTGAGTGGCAGTGACTCTCTATTCTAGCAATTCAAGTTATACTGCTGTTCTTTGACATAGAGTCCTTCTGCTTGTACAGATCAGGTAAATATTTAGTAGAGTTCCCATCTCTTTCACTTCTAGGACACCGTGCCTAAGTAGCCAACACCGTAAGTCCGTATGAGTCAGACTATTCTGATTATTGCTTTTACTGTGCTGTCCATTGTGGTAACCATGTCCACTTCATCTTTGTTGATTAAGTGCTGCCACTTGGCCCCTACCACCTTGGGGTCCAATCAGCTTCAGTGTAGTAGTAGTAGTTGTTGTTGTTAGGTGCCATCAAGTCAGCTCTGACTCATAGCAACCCTATGCACAACAGAATGAAACACTGCCCAGTCTTGGCCAGTCTCACAATCCTTGCAATACCTGAGCCCATTGTTGCAGCCATTGTGTCAGTCCATCTTGTTGAGGGCCTTCCTCTTTTTTGTTGTCCCTCCACTTTACCAAGCATGATATTCTTCTCCAGAGAATGGTCCCTTCTGACAACATGACCAAGGTAGGTGAGATGAAGTCTGGCCGTCCTCACTTCCAAGGAGCATTCCAGCTTGCACTTGTTCAAGGACAGATCTGTTAATTCCTCTGGCAGTCCATGGTACTTTCAGTATTCTTTGCCAACACCACAACTCAAAAGCATCAACTCTTCTTTGGTCTTCCTTATTCATTGTCCAGCTAGGTGTCTTAATTAAATTAGCCCATTTCCCACTGTCAAATCTGGGTTACATAAAATAGCAATCATAGCAGTCTTCAAGGATGCTGGGCCTCCCTTCACAAATTTGTTTCCGACCGTAGTGATAAATGGTGTGTCCTCTGGGCAGTCCATGTGTGGTCTGTGAATCTGATAAATACATTCTAATAGGCCACTTTCCCTAAACCTTTGGACCCCTTCTTCTACTTTATACCAAGGCAGATATGGTACTTCAAATTGACTTATTGTAGACCACAGCATAATCCATGCTATATCTAACCAAATAAACTATATACCCTGTCTTAACCTTTGAGCTGAAACACTGAACCTGTGCTTGTTGTTGTTGTTGTTATGTGCCATCAAATCGGGTCCAACTCATAGCGACCCTTACTTGGGTTTCTGAGGCAGTATCACTAAGGAAGCAGATTGCCCAACTTTCCTTCCAAGGAGTGGCTGGTGGGTTTGAACCGCCAGCCTTCTGGTTAGCAGTCAAGTGCCTCAGGTACTATGCTATCAGAGCTCCCAATCTGTGCTTAGTGGGCCCAAATCAATAAACTCAGACTGATCCAACATTACGTTCCTTGTACCATTATCCCACACCCTTAATAGCCATTCCTACACACATTCTCCAGGTTTCTGTTTGTACATATTGGAATAATCAAACTATTCTTTCAGAGGGCAGTGTACTTCTTCCTAGGTCATACTTTGTCCTTCACCTTTTGGGGATTGCAGGAACTTAAGTTTAGTTATAGATCCAGAAGCAACAATTGGTGGTAGGGGTGGCTCCTGGGAACATTCAGCAATGTCTTGTAAGGCATCTGCTTCATGCAGTGCTCCAAACAATGCCCAGGTGCTGCCCCAGATGATATCTCAGACAGTGACTCAGTAGGCACAGCTGGGTTAGTCTCCAAATGTGGGTGAGAGGGATGGTTTTGCTGGCAGGAGAGATTTAACGGGATTCAGGAGCTCAATGTCCCTAGGTTTCTGATTATCTGCCTATATGTCCCTATCCTGTTTCAAGATCCCATTTCTTCCCCAAAAAATACCCTCACTTTATCTTCAGACACCATTCGAGGTAGGCAATTCAACTGGCATCGTAATTCATCCAATCTTATGATAAGACTCTTTGTTTGTTTTTTGGAAATATGAGCTCTGTTACTACAAGAAATAAGACTTTCTTTCAGGGCACTCTTTGAAATATTGAGGTATTTTATTTGGAACTTGAGCTGTGACTCCTAAGCTGTGAACTCATCTTGTCCTTTCACCACATAAGTAGGACCATCTAACTAGCTTCCTTTTACTCCTCATTCTGATGAAATCACAGAAAAGTATCAAACATGCACTCCCCAGGGTGTCACTTCTCACAATACTTGATCTATTGGTGGTGGTATTTTGTGTATTAATATTGCCACTTCTTGCCATGCACACCTGAAGGAGGCAGAATCATCAGTGCCTTTACAATTAATCAAACTTGAGAATAAATTTACTCATCCTTACAATTTTGTTTCTCTAGAACCACTCTGAGTACCAAATGTCTCAGGCTGGATTCTCTAGAGAACCAAAGCCAGTGACTCTTAGAGAGAGAGCATGAGAGAAATTTGTCTCAAGGAAATGGCTCATGCAGTTATAGGCAAATCCCAAGTCCATGGGTCGAACATCAGACTGGTGGCTTCTCCTGACTTATACAATTGCAGGGGCTGATGAATCCAAGAGTGACAGACAATACAGCAAGCTGCTGGTCTCAGCAGCTGAAGAATATAAGATTGGCAGGTAAAATGGTAGATTGTTAGCTCACAGGCTGTGAAGGCAACAAAATCCCAAGATTATCAAGCAACATGGCAGGCCACTGGTTCAAGTCCAGGAACCAAAGATGATGATGAGCCAGATGCAGGGTCCAGATTGAGCAGAAAGCCAGAGAACTTTCCCAGGATGTCCATATATATATAGGAAACATGCCACACCCCTGAGGAAACACACTTTCAACTGATTGACTGCTCATAGCATATCTTATCATGGAGGTGATTATACTATATCAGATCTCATCATGGGGATGAGTGCATCATAACTGCTAAATCACTAAGAATCATGGCCCAGACAAGTTGACACATAACCTTAACTATCACAATAACCCTGATACCAAATCCAAGCAAACACACACTAAAATAGAAAATGAGACCAATATCCCTCATGATCATAGATGGAAAAATTCTCAACAAAATCCTAGCCAACAGAATGCAATAACATATTTTAAAAAAAAAATAACCAAGTGGGGTTCATACCAAGTATGCAAGGATGGTTCAACATTAAAAAAAACAATCAATTTAATCCACCACATAAATAAAGCAAAGGAAAAAAACCACATGATCATATCAATCGATGCAGAAAATGCATTTGGAAAAATCCAACACACATACCTGATAAAAGTGCTCAACAAAAAAGGAATAGAAGGAAAATTCCTCAACATAAGTAAAGGACATATACAAAACAGCAGCCAACATTAGTCTCAAAGGAGAGACTGAAAGCATTCCCCTTGTGAACAGGTACCAGACAAGGATGGCCTTTATCACCACTCTTATTCAATAGTGTATTGGAAGTCCTACCCTGAACAATAAGGCAAGAGAAAAGATATAAAATGCATCTAAATTGGCAAAAAAGTAAAACTACCTGTATTTGCATATGATATGATCTTATACATAGAAAATCCCAAAGACTCAGCAAGAAAATTACTGGAATTAATTGAAAGATTCCGCAAAGTAGTAGGGTACAAGATCAACATTAAACATAAACATAAAAAAATCCATTGGCTCGGATATGGGGAAGTAGTTATGTTAGCAAATGTCTTGTTGTATACGTTTTCCCCACAATGAAAGTTAAAAAAAAAAATCCATTGGATTCATTTATACTAACAAGAACTCTGAAAAGGAAATCAGGAAAACAATACCATTTACAATAACCTCAAAAGAAGAGTGCTTAGGAATTAATCTAACCAGAGACACAAAAGACCTATATAAAGAAAACACTACTAGAAACCAAAAGAGATCTACATAAATGGAAGAATATACCATGCTCATGGATAGAAAGACTTAACATTGTGAAATCTACAGATGTAATGCAATCCCGATCCAGATTCTATCATCATTCTTCAATGAGATGGAAACTTTATAAAGAGAGGAGAGTGTTCTGGTTACGTGGTGCCACTCTGACAAGAATATATACCACAAATGGGATAGCCTTAACAAACAGGAGTTTATTCTTACAATTTGGAGGCTTTAAGTCCAAGTTCAAAGTACAAAGCTCTAGGGGCTGGGTGAAAGCGCCTCAGCCTTGGACTTCAGCTCTGCCTCCAGTTCCTGGCCAACTGAAACTAGAGGTATTTCTTCACTCAGGCAGCTGCTGGCTGCTGAGGTTGCTGAGCCCAAGGTTGACAAATAAAAAGGCACAGTTCCAATGTTACCAAACCACACAGCAGGCCATTAATTTAAGTCCATTGTAAGTCCCAAGGTCAGTAAAGCATGGCAGGCTGCTGAACAACAACATGGCTATATGCAGGGTCCAAGTGTGCCATAAGCTCAAGACCATTTCTCAAAGCTGCTTCTTATATATGGGAAGCAGACCACATACCAAAAGCAGCTACTCAGCCACTTGTGGTAGATCCCACCATGGAGCTGATTGCCAGTCTCAGCATGGGGAATAACTACCACCAGCTGCCCAGCCACTCAACCAGGCCCAGCCAAGTTGACACCCAAACATAACCACCACAGAGAGAGACCCCAGGTAAGGAAAGTACTATTAAAGAAGATGAATAAAGTGGGAGGCCTCACACATTCCAATCTCAAAACCTACTACACAGCCACTGTAATCAAAATAGCCTGGTACTACTGGTACAGTGACAGATAGACCAATGGAATAGAATTGAGAACCCAGAAGTAAATCCATCCAGCTAGGGGCAGCTGATCTTTGACAAAGGGCTGAAACTCATTAAATGGGAAAGAGATAATCTATTTAACAAATAGGTCTAGCAAAACTGGATATCCATTTGCAGAAAAATGAAACAGAACCCATATTTCACACCATATGCAAAAATGAATTCAACATGGATCAAAGACCTAACTGTCAAACCTAAAACCATAAAGACCATCAAAGAAAAAATAAAGACAAACTTAGGGGCCATAATACATGGCACAAACACAGTATCAAACATAATTAAAAATGCAGAAGACAAACTACGTAACTTGGACCTCCTAAAAATTAGACACATAAGTACATCAAAAGATTTCACTGAAAGAATAAAAAGAGAACTCACAGACTGGGGAAAAAAAATTAGCAATAACATATTGGACAAGGGACTAATCTCTAAAATTTATAGAAAACTTCAACAACAAAACCTCAACACCTCAACAACAAAAAGACAAATAATCCAATTTTAAAATGGACAGAGGACATGAACAGACACTTCACCAAAGAAGACATTTAGGTGGCCAACAAACACATGAAAAAGGTTGGCAACTAACGGGGAAAAGTTATGATAACTTCTTAGCCACAACCAAACTCCTTGAGAAAGTGACTCACTGGATCTGCAGGCTTGGGACAATGGTTACAGGGAACATCAAGCTCAATTGACATAACACAGTACACAAAAATATTATTCTACATCCTACTTTGGTGGTGGGTGTCTTAAAAGTTTCCAAGCAGCCATCTAAGATGCAACAATTGGTCTCTCCACATCTGGAACAAAGAAAAGCAAAGGAAACCAAAGATATATGGGAAAATTAGTCCAAGGGACTAGTGGACCATGGGAACCTCAGCCTCCATGACCCTGAGACCAGAAGAACTAGATGATGCCTGGCTACCATTGGCAATCACTCAGAAAGGGATCAAAATTGGATATAGAGGGAGAAAAGTACAGAACAAAAGTTGAAAAAAAAAGACCAGGCTCACTGGTCTGATAGAGACTGGTGAGAGCCCTGTGACAATGCCCCCTAATCCCCTTTTGGGCTTGAAATTGAACTTAATCCCACAGCTTAACATTCAGCCAAATAGGCCTACAAGGTGAACAAATATACCAGGGAGGTGCACTCCTTAGAACAATCAACCACAGGAGATGAGAAGGACAACATTTGCACAGGGAGAAAGCTCAGAAGATAAGAAATGCATAAGAAAGAATAGGAAAGAAGGACACAGGGAAGAAGTGGGAAGAGAGTTGTTACACTGGGGATTGTAATCAATGTCACAAAACAAGTGAATTGTTGAATGGAAAACGAAATCACTCTGTAAACTTTCACCAAATCACAATAAAAAGTTAGAAAAAAAAAATGGTTGTGAATATTAGCCATTAAGCCTACGGCCATCACGTTGATTCTGACCTATAGCAATCCTTGAGGCCAGAGTAGAACTGCCCTATAAGGTTTCCAAGGCTGTAAATCTTTATGGAAGCAGACTATCTTATCTTTCTCCTATGGAGCACCTGATGAGTTCAAACCACTGACCTTTTGGTTAGCAACCAAATCCTTTAACTACTACACCACCAGAGCTCCTTCATTAGACAATAGAGATGTACATCAAAACAACAGTGAGATATCATCTAACCCCAGCATTAATAGCAAACTTAAAAGAAACAGACAACAACAAATGCTGGTGAGCATGTGGAGAGATTATAAAATCTCTGGTAGGATTATAAAATGGTACAACCACTGTGGAAAAGAGTGTGGTTCTTCCTTAAAAAGTTGGAAATAGAGATACCATATGATACTAAAATCCCCACAGAAATAAGAGCCATAACACAAATAGATACATGCACACCCATGTTCATTGCAGCAAAAATCACAATGGCAAAAAGTATGAAAACAACCTAAATGTCCATCAATGAATGAATGGATAAACCAACTATGGTACATACACACAATGAAATACTACACAACTTTAAAGAATAACAATGAATCTTCAAAGCATCTCATAACATTATGAGGACTTTACGGAGGACGTTATGCTCAGTTAAACTAGTCAATCATGAAAGGACAAATAGTGTATGAGACCACTATTATAAAAAGTCAAGAAAATGTTTTTACACAAAAAGAAATATTTTGTGATGGTTACCAGGTGTGGGAAGGGAAGACAGGGTAAACCACTAATTAGAGGGTAGATGAGGGTAGACTAATTAGAGGGTAGAGTGAAGGGGAAGACAATATACAATAAGGGTGAGGTCAGCAAAACATGATCAAAGCAAAGGAAGAGACTGGGAGGAGTACAAGAGTTAAAGGCAGTAGAGATAAATGCTATTAGATATACAATCTTGCAGTAACAGTAGTAACAGTAATCTACAAGTGGATGCACAGATAGAGATGCAACCTGAGTAAGTGTGGGAAGAATGAATATATATATGTTTGACAAAAGATATTTCTATATAAGTATTTACACATGCTACAAATATAGCCATCAATATAGTAGAGCATACAGGGGACAACTTATTAGCCATAATAAAAGAAAACCTTGCGGGAATGAGTCACTGGGCCTGGGGACTCAAGACCATAGTCTCAGAGAACATCAGGGTCAATTGACACAACATAGTCCACAAAGAAAATGTTCTACATCCTACTTTGGTGAGTAGTAACGGGGGTCTTAAAAGCTGTGAGCAGCCGTCTAAGATGCAACTATTGGTCTCTCTGCATCAGGAATGAAGAAGAGTGAAGAAAATCAAAGATACATGGAAACAACAGATCACCGGAAACTCAGCCTACATGACCCTGAAACCAGAAGAACTAGATGGTGCCTGGCTACCACTATACACCTGTCTTGGATAGAATGGGAGAAAAATGTGAAATAAAACTCAAAATCATAAATTTAAAAAAAAAAAAGACCAAGCTTACTGGTCTATAGAGATTAGTGGAATCCCCAAGACTATGGCCCTTAGTTACCCACTGAACCTGGAGCTGAACTAGCCCCCATGGCTCAAATTTCAGCCAAATAATAGATAGGTCTACAAGGTGAACATTAACGCTAGGGAGGCATGCACTCCTTAGAATAATCAACTATTCAAGATCAAAAGGTCATCATTTGCCCAAGGACAAAGTTCAGAAGGCAGGAGGGTTAGGAAAGGAGGGACGGAAATGAGAAACACAGGGAGGAAGTGGAATGAGTGGTGTTACATTGAGGGGATTGTCATCAATGACATGAAACAAAATGTGTATGGATTGTTGAATGACAAACTGATTGCTCTGTAAACTTTCACTCAAATCACAATAAAAAGTTAAAAAATATAATAAAATACCAGTGGATTTTGTTTTTAAAAGCAAACAAAAACAAAAACAAAAAAAACCTCTTGTCCTTACTGGTAAAAATTAGAGCTAAGATATAAAGTTGTTCTCTTGCATGATGAGTTAGAAGAAGCCATCAAAGGGGTAGAGGAGCCCAGCAGATTTCCAGAGAAGCCAGGAAGAGACCACATGGCCCCTCAAAGGTGAGTGAGAATTTCAGCTGCTGAATTCCTACTTCCCACTTTCTGATTTATTTCCCATAGGGCCTGATCCCCTCTGATTCCTTTCTTTGGATTTCCAAGATCTCCATACTTTCACAATAAGGCTCCCTCTTTCCTTGAGCCAATCCTAGGGGATGTTGTCTTATCTTTAATCCAAGAATCATCACAGCACATGCATCCTGAGGACCTAAATTGGGCTCTTGGGCCTGTTTCCCTGCTCCCTTCTATCCTACTTATTTTCCTGACTTTCCCACATTTCTTCTGGGCTAGAAGGCTGGGTGTGAGGTTGGCTCTCTCCCGGGACCTGCATAAAAGACCAAGGATCCTGCTATCTCAGAAGCTCACCTTCATTTCCCTACAAACTGCAACAGGACCTCTCTGAGAAAGGGGGCAATGAAAGATGAAATATATTATGAAAGATGAAATATATTATGTGTCTGAGGCCAGACACAGTCAGTCCCTACAAGTGTGGCTGGCTCCTGCTCAAGGAATGAAGCAGAGAGTAGTCACAGAGACTAACACAGCAGGTGAGCTTGAAGGGGGCATCTGAGCCTGCTCCCTAAGCCTGAGCATTAGGCACAGAGCTAGCTACCGATGCCTCAGAATGAAGCAAGCACTGGGCTATTCAAGTCTTAGGAAGTTACTGTGACCCACTCCTTGCAGCACAAAGAGAAGAGGGCCTGGCATAGTGAGCCTTCAAACCATAACCCACTGGGTGTGAGTGCAGACTCAAATCAGACTGCCTGTACTTGAGTTCCAGCTCTAGAAGCTATGAGACTGAGACCTTGGACAGTTACTGAACCTCTCTGTGCCTCATAGCCCTCACCTATAAGGTAGGGTTAACACTGCCTTCCTCATGCAGTTGTTCTGAAGAGTAAATGAGCTAATAGATGTGATATGCTTAGAAGATGGCCTGGTACATAGCTATGGACTGTGTGACCACAGCCAAAAGAACTAAATGGCTTTAGAAAGTCTCCTGATAGTCCACTCTGGCCTCTTCCTAAAGCCATTCTCGACTTGTGCTTCTGCCACCTCTAACCTCCAACACTGCCTCCTCTCAGCTGCTTCTGTCCCTTTTAACCATTTCAACTATTACACTTGCTCATCATACTCTACTATAGTTACCATCAAGTTGACCCTGACTCACAGTGACCCCATGTGTGTCAGAGTAGAACTGTGCTCCATAATGTTTTCAATGGCTGACTTTTTTGAAGTAGATTACCAGGACTTTCTTCCAAGGCACCTCAGGGTGGATTCAAACTTCCAACCTTACAGTTAGCAGTTAAGCACATTAACTATTTGCATGCACCACTCACTATGTGCATATATAAATTAGATTAAAATTGAAATTAGATTTAAAATATGCTTAATAAAATTTATTAATTAAAAAATCTGCATTATAGGAGACATCAAACTCAATTGGCATAGCATACTATACAAAACATTGTTCCACCTCCTACTTTGGCAACTAGTGACCAGGATCTTAAAAGCTAGCAAGCTGCCATCTAGATGCAACGATGGGTCTCTCCTCATCCAGAACAAAGAAGAATGAAGAAAACCAAAATTCATGGAAACAATTAGTCCTAGCAACTGGTACACCATCCAATCTGCAGCCTATACAACTATGAGACCAGAAGAACTAGATGGTGCCCGGCTACCACTGTCATCCACTTGGAAGGGGATCTATGTAGGAGATCCTTGATAGAGAGGGAGAGCAATGTGGAACAAAACTCAAAATCATTTGGAGAAAAAAAAAAAAAAAAAGGTGGGGACCAGATGATAGAGCCTGGTGGAACCACTGAGACTATGGCCCCTAGCTGCCCTTCAGGTCTGGAATTGAACACACACCTGTGGTTTCCAGCCAAACAAAAGACAGGCATATGAGTTAAACATTTACCTCAACTACATACACTCCTTGGAGAGAACAATCATGCGAGAAAGAAGGGCTGCTTATGCACAGGGAGACAGCTCAGGGGGCAGGAGTGTATGGAGAGATGGACACTGGGAAGAAGTAACTATGGGGAGGAAGTGGGAGGGGAGCTGTTGCATTGTAGTAAACTGTGGTCAATGACATGAGACAAAGTATATGTGAACTGCTGTATGGAAAGTGAATTTGCTCTGTAAATCTTCACCCAAAAACAAAAAAAAAAAAAAAAAAAAAAGGAAAGAAAAGAAACACTGTCGGGCAATTCTAATCTGTCCTATAGGGTCACCAAAAAAAAAAAAAAAAACTGCATTATACAGTGTGATACTATTCTGTGTGAATATATATATATTTGTTGTTGTTATGCACCGTTGAGTTAGCCCCAACTCATAGCAACCCCTCCTTGGGTTTCCGAGGCAGTATCACTATGGAGGTAGATTGCCCAACCTTCCTTCCGAGGAGTGGCTGGTGGGTTTGAACCGCCAGCCTTCTGGTTAGCAGTCAAGTGCCTTAGGCACTATGCTACCAGAGCTCGTATGTATGTGTGTGTGTGTGTGTGTGTGTGTATAATTGAGAGGAAAATCCCCCAAATGTGAAAGCAAAATTGTCTAGATGATGGAAGCATGAGTAATTTTTACCTTCTTGGTTTTTCAAAAAATTTCCCACAGTAAGAATCAGGTAGTAAGAACCATAAATCTTTTTAATATGGTTGGGAAGCCTCTCTATTTTCCTGTGACACTCTTATTACCTCTGCTATTCTGATACACACTGATCTTGAATTCTCTAGTCATTTTTTAGTTTTCCCCTTAATCAGCCAAATACCCTGAAGTCATCCAGCCACCATTTCCTCTTTTTATTAGTTAATTCTCTCCAGCCCCTGTGATGTTTATGATTTCCTTCAAGTCAGAGGGCTCCCACCAATCCTTACTCACCTGGTGATCCTCCTTTTCTGGACTATTTCCTTGAAGGTCCCTAGAGCCTCTGTCAAACTTACTTTACTCCTAACATCCAACATGATAATTTCCTTTGTTTCTTTGAAACAGGGTCAGTCCTATTATCTCTAAAGCTAGTCGTGGTTGGTCAGAACTGTTTGCCAGAAAGGAGATAGATGGCAAAGAGGTCACAGAATAATGAACCACACCCTTTGCAGAATTTACTCAACCAGGGAGAATGCATAGGATACTCATTAGCTGAGACATTATGCAGTAGGAAGCAGTGCTTGTGCTCATTGGCCCAGGGTGTGCAGCACCGCCTGCTACACTAGCTCTCATTGGCTGAAAATGTAGGTACCAAGGGTACGCTCAGAGTAGGAGAAATGAAGTTATTAACAAGGTACTACTCACTGCCCTGGAGTGGTCTGGACTCATAGTGACCCCTCCTTGGGTTTCTGAGGCGGTATCTCTACAGAAGTAGATTGCCCAGTCTTCCTTCCAAGGACTAGGAAGAACTAAAAGGAGCTCTGGTAGTGTAGTGCCTAAGGCATCTGCCTGCTAACTAGAAGGTTGGCGGTTCAAACCTACCAGGCACTCCAGGGAAAAAAGACTGGGCAATCTACTTCTGTAAAGATTTACCACCTCTGAAACCCAAAGGGAGTAGCTATGATTCAGAATCAACTCCATGGCAGTGAGCTTGGTATTTTTGTGTAATCCTCCAAGAACATCAGGATGAACACTGCTTTACACAAAGATACGAGTCTCTGGGTAGTGCAAATGACGAACACACTTGGCTGTTGACCAAAATGTTGGAGGTTCAAGTCCATCCAGAGGTACCTCAGAATAAAGGCCTGGTGATCTGCTTCCAAAAAATCAGCCATTGAAAATCCTGTGGAGCACAGTTCTACTTTGGCACACATGGGCTTGCCATAAGCCATGGGCAACTCAATAGCAAATACTTTTTAAGGCCAAAGCCACTGCAGTCAGTCTTAAGTGGGGCTGCCCCTGACCCAAGCTGTGGTATGTTCAAAATATTCATATGCATGTGAAAGCTGGACAGTGAATAAGAAAGACTGAAGAATTGATGCCTTTGAACTGTGGTGTTGGCAAAGAATACAGAAAATACCATGGACTGCCAGAAGAACTATAAATCTGTCCTGGAAGAAGTGCAGCTGAAATGGTCCTTGGAAGCAAGAATGGCTAGACTTCATCTCACCTCGCTGATCATGTTGTCAGAAGGGACCATTCACTGGAGAGGGATATCATGCTTAGTAAAGTGGAGGGTCAAGTGAAAAATGGGAAGACCCTCAACAAGATGGATTGACACAGTGGCTGCAATAATGGGCTCAAGCATAGCAAAGATTGTGAGGATGGCATAGGACCAGGCAGTGTTTTGTTCTATTGTATATAGGGTGGCTATGAGTTGGAGCTGTCTCAATGGCACTGAACGACAACAAGGGGCCTGGAATGTGCAAGGCAGAGTAACAGAGATAAAGAAGCTATACAGAGAAAGAACCCAAGAAATATGCATCAGGATTCCCTTGAGTCTTGTCCTGACTATTACTCAAAATCAAACTCACTGCCCTCAAGTTGATTGTGACTCATAGCAACCCCTCCTTGGTTTTCTGAGGCGGTAGTAGATTATTGGATGCTGATCATTGTGAATATTCTTGAGGGCAGAAGTTGATTGCCCGGTCTTCCTTCCAAGGAGTGGCTAGTGGGTTTGAACCACCAGCCTTCTGGTTAGCAGTCAAATGCCTTAGACACTACACCACCAGAGCTCCTGCTGACTACTAAGCTGTACCTGTTTAATATAAAACTCCCTGAAGCCAGGCAGAAAGTATCATAGGGAAATTTAAGTTGGACAAACTCCCAGGGTTCACATAGTGCTGGGAGACGTTTGAGTTCTGACTAACCAGAGTGAGAGAGAGAGACTTCACACTTCCACTTGCAGGACTTTGTACTTGCTATTCTCTGTATCTGGCTAGTCTAGGTGTTTCCCTAGTTCACTTCTCACTTCATTCAGATCTCTTCTCAGATGGCATCCCAGAGAGGCTTGCTTCTGACTGCTCTGAGATGCACCACCACCAACCCTGTCACCCAATACCTTACCTGAATTTCTGACATTATAAGTTTGCTTATTGTCTCCCATCTCCCACCCCATCCTCAACTCAAACATAAGTTTCATAAAGGTAGATGTGATTTTATTTACCACTAGTTCCTGGCATGGGAGCTCTGGTGGCGTAGTGCCTAAGGCATTTGACTGCTAACCAGAAGGCTGGTGGTTCAAACCCACCAGGCACTCCTCGGAAGGAAGAATGCACAGAACACCCACCCACTCATACAACAAAGAATTATCCTATCCAAAAATGTCAAAAGTGCCAAGGCTAAGGAAAACTGCCATAGAGCAAAAGTTTCTCAAAATCCAGCCCAACAAAGTTTAAAAACTTGAAAGGGGCAAACCAACGCATAGTAATGTAACAGTTTATTTTGAAAAAAAAAATCAACATTCTTTTAAAAAGACCAAAAAAAAAAAATCACATATTCAACAATGTAATATTCACAATGATCAGCATCCAACAAAAATTACTAGATATCCAAAGAAGCAGGAAAATGTTACTCATCACCAGGGGAAAATCAGTCAATAGAAACAGACCAAGCAATGAAAGAATTCAACAAGAACATTTAAAAATCTATCCTAAAGATGTGCAAGGAGTTCAAGGAAATTCTAGACATGAGGAGACAAGTGGAAAATACAAAAAAAAAGATGAAGTTTCTGGGGCTAGAGAATACAGTATCTACTGAAGAAAAGATCAATTAAATGGAAAATACAACATTATCAACTACCTAAATTGAAGCACAGAATGAGAAATAACTGAGAACCATTAGCATTAATTTAGTGACACAATTTCAAGCAGTCTAATATATATATAATTGAAGTCTAAAGGAGTAGAGGGCAAAATATTATTTAAAGAAATACTAGCTGTTTTGGTTCTCTAGTGCTGCTCTAACAGAAAGTAGCACAAATTGGTGGCTTGAACAAGCAGGGGTTTATTCTCTTGCAGTTTAGGAGGCTAGACATCCAAGTTCAAAGTGCCAGCTCTAGGGTTGGGTAAAAGCCCCTCAAACTTGTTCTGCGCTTGCTGAGGGTCCACTGAAGCTGAAGCATGTCAAAAGCTGCAGAGACCTTTCCCAGAGCTGCTTCTTATATACTGGAAGCAGACCACATCCCTAAAGCAACTACTCAGCTGTTCCAGTAGCTCTCACCATGGAGTGATTACCAACCCATCATGGGGAATAACTACAACCATCTGCCCAGCCAAGCCAACACACAACTTAACTACCACACTAGCCAAAACATTTCCAAATCTTATCCCACAGAGAGAAGATACTCAATGAATTTCAAGCAGGAAAAACACAAAGTACACCATACCAAGGCACATTATAACTAACGATAAACAGAAAGATCTTGAAAGCAGACAAGAAAATACAAGACACATTATATACAGAGGAACAAAGATAAAATGACTGCTGAATTTTTATCAGAAACAATTCGAATCAGAAGGAAAAGGAATGCCACTTTGAAGTGTTGAAAGAATTTTTTTTTTTTTTACAAATCTAATGAAATAAACGCATTTCCAGATAAAAGCTGAGAGGTTCACTTTCAGCATGTCTGCATTATAAAAGGTACTAAATGAGGTTCTTTAGGTTGAAGAAAAATCATACCAAGTAGAAAATAAAAAGCTATACTAAGAGTACTCAAAATGATATGTATGTGGGTAAATATATTTTTTATTTATTTAAAAAAAATTTCTTTAAAGAATAATTGACTGTTCAAGGGTATGTATATATAGTGAGCATTCTAACATAGGTAGAAGTAAATATACAAAAAACAACAACACAAAGGTGTGAGAGGTAATAGAGGTATATTGTTAAAAGATTCTTACAGTATACGTAAAGTGGCATATTATTATTTGCTAAGTTTGATAAGTTATTTATTTATATATTGGAGGACATTTTCTTTGTTGGTTACCAGGGGTGGGAGGGAAGGGGAGGGAATGCTGTTAGATAGATAGAGATAAATATTGATT
>NW_006921626.1:14199492-14203683 GCF_000298275.1 Orycteropus afer afer | reverse complement strand
TGATGGTATCCCACATGATCCTTAGGCTTTCTTCATTTTGTTTTGATCTTTTTTTCTGATTGATCCCTTTCCAAAGAAGTATTCAGGTATCTGTCTTCAATCTCATTAATTCTGTCTTCCATTGATTCAATTCTACTCCTTTGCCTTTTCAATGTGTTACCTGTTTCTGAAATTTAGTATTAATCTTCTGGATTTCTATCAGTAGATTTACAATCATTTCTAATTTTTCATATATTTTTTCATTTTGTTGTTGTATTTTCCAAAATTGTTCTAGGATTTTGTCTGTGTTTTCTTTAATTTTGTCAGTGTTTCCCTTGATCTGCCACTCAGTCCTTTGAAGGTACCTAAATATAATTCTTCTGAATTGCTTATCAAGGAATTCCAATGCTGCTTCTTCCTCAGAGATGTGTTCTGAGTCTATATCCTGCTCCCTTGTTTCTACTACTTTATCTTGCTTCTTTGTGTGGACTGTGATGGTCTCTGAGACATTGTGATGTTGTTGTATTTTGATCTCTGTTAACTGTTCATGAAGAGCAGTAAGGATGAGTCAGGCCCTTTTTAGTGGTTGTTTATCGTTGGCCAGTTGTTGCAGAAGCAAATGTTGGCTCTCACTCAGTAAGTGGAGCTGCAGGAGGTGCCGGTGTAGTTGCATCATATGGGCACAGTTGCTGTCTCCCACTCAGTTAGACAAAAATAACAATCAAAAAAGTAAAAGCAAGTGTACAAAAACACACCACATAAACACACAGGAGCAATCACCAAAAAAAGGAAAAAGAAAAGAAAAAAAACCCTGAAATATCTGGGGATAGAGCAATAAGAGTAAAGAAGTAGAGGAGGAGAATAATGAAGAAAAAATGGGAAAAATGCAAAAAGAAAAGCAAGGAATAGGGTTAATTAAGAGAAAGAAAAAAATTGGAACTAGGAATAGGGAAGAAAGAAAAAGCTGAAAATTAGAACCTTTCCAGTCATTGGTGTCCAGAATGTCCTTGTGGTTCCTGGCAAGTGGAGCCTGTTCTTAAGTCTCTGGAATCTGAGAAAATGCTGTTGCTTTAAATATCCAAAATGGTCCGTCCTCTTGTAAACATTCAAAATAGCTGCGCCTTCCGGACAGGCAAAAGTCTACAGCCCAGCCTGCCTTCCTTTTCACTGCTTCCCCTTTTATTCACCAGCCACCAGTGCAGTCCTCAGTACAGTTCGTGGCTAGCAGGGCTGATTTTTAGGTTAATTCTTCAGTCCTAATATCACTCGGTAATATTCAAGCTATCCATGCCATCAGGATTGCTGGCAGACCGCAGCTCCGTATGTCTCCTTTTTTGGTGTTTTCATGAAAATTCTTCTACTAGTTGGAGTGTAGTCCACTTCTATAGCCTTCCCTTCAAAGCTCAGGGCTCCAGGATTATCTTCTGTATCTGTGTTAATTAGTTCCCCTTTTCTTTGTTAAAAAGGGTCTGTGCAGTCTTTCTGCCTATTCCACCATCTTACCAGAACTCTGATCTTCTGTGACTCTTTCTATATCCATCTAAATTCTTTACTCATCAAAGCTTATAAAAGCACCCAACTATGCAAGTAAATCTCTTCCTAGCAAGGGGATAGGGCATTCAGGGACATCTTAAAATGCTAGGCCCTATTTCACAATTAAGGGGGATAATAAATTTTCTTACCTTACGCTTCCTGTCAACTCTGGTAACTATGCAGTCATGGTCAGAGAATCAGCCATAAGGTTGGGTCAAGACATAGTAGGCAGATTCTGTGTCTAATCAGAAAGTGGTTGTCCTACCTGACATATCAGTGGTAACCCAAGGCTCTACTGAGGTGATGTCGATGACCATGTGTCCAGGAGCTGGGAGGTCCTCTGGGCTTTGTCAAGTGGAGCAGTCAGCTCCATTTCCCAGGGAGAGCTTGCCCAGCAGAAGTCTCTGAGGTTCCCTGCTGGGGCATCCTGCTTTGGGGTGCTCCAGGCAGTCCCTCTTCTAGTGATCCTCCTTCCAGCAGTGCAGGCACTGGTTTGGCCCCAGCTTTGCTGATTGCCATGATGAGTTACACGTGGCCCAAGTCTTCTTGGCCCCTATGGGTTACCTCAAGGTGGTCTGTGTAGGACTGCTTCAAGCATTTGGGCATTTGTAGCAGCCATCAATCAGGCCTATTTACTTTTTTTTTTTTTTGTCTCCTCCTCCTCCTCCTCTGTCTGGTCCCTGTTATCAAAACTTTAAAGGCTTTCTCAACTACCCACATGAGGGTGGGGTTTCAGGTCCCGCCTCTAGCTGTGGCAGCTTTCCCCTGATATCAGGAGCCAACTGAGTAATAAAGTGTATAGGTATTAAATGCTTCTCTACTGGTGAATCACAGTCATTGTTAGCATATTTTCTGACTACCTCAGTTAATTGTTTAAGAAATACTGCTGGATTTTCTTCTTTCTCTTGTATCGTCTCTTTTATTTTATTATAGTTAACTGACTTACCAATGCACTACTCCATTCCTTCTGAGAGGCAAGTTAGCATATGCCTCATTTTAGCCTAGTCAACAGAACTCTCATAATCTCAGTGAGGATCTGCCTCAGGGTTGGCTTTCGCCCCTTTCCCATCTGTAAATGTCATGATGTAGGTTAATACAAGTCAGCATGTTCCTTGGCCTTAGTCAGGATCCTAGTCTTCTCATCTGGGGTGCAACAATGAGTCAAAATGACAATTGCATCACCTCAGGTCATATAAAAAACTTAGGCTAAGCTTGATAAATTCATCTCTGAATCCATCATGGTCCTCAGAAAACTACGAATTTTTTTTTTTTTTAATTGTGATTTGGGTGAAAATTTACAGAGCAATTCACTTTCCATACAGCAGTTCACAAACACTTTGTCCCATGACATTGACTACAATTCACCACAATGCAACAACTCCCCTCCCACTTCCTCCCGACAGTCACCTCTTCCCTGTGTCCATCACTCCATGCACCCTTGCCCCTTAAGCTGTCTCCCTGTGCATAAACAGCCCTTCTTTCTCCCATGATTGTTCTTTCCAAGGAGTATATTCACCTCAGGTAAATGTTCAACTCCTATGCCTGTCTTTTGCTTGGCTGGAAACCACAGGTGTGGGTTCAATTCCAGACCTGAAGCACAGCTAGGGGCCATAGTCTCTGGGGTTCCACCAGGCTCTATCAGACCAGCAAACCTGGTCCCCTTTCACTTTTTCCAAATGCTTTTGAGTGTTCTTCCACATTGTTCTCCCTCTCTATCCAGGGTCTCCTACATAAATCCCCCTCTGAGTGGTTGACATTGGTAGCCAGGCACCATCTAGCTATTCTGGTCTCATAGTTGTATAGGCTGAGGATCACATGGTGTACCAATCACTAGGACTAATTGTTTCTGTGAATCTTTGGTTTTCTTCATTCTTCTTTGCTCTAGACAAGGAGAGACCCATTGTTGCATCTAGATGGCTGCTTGCAAGTTTTTAAGATCCCAGTCGCTACTTGCCAAAATAGGAGGTGGAATGATGTTTTGCATAGTATGTTATGCCAATTGAACTTGATTTCCCTGGGACTATGGTTCTGAGCCCACAGGTTCAACTACTCAGTCCCTCTGGGTAACTGGGTAGCTGTGGTAGTGATCACAACTTTGTCCCTTGTCAGCGCTACTATACACCTGGGAATTCTTAGAGATCATACAAATACACTTATAGGACCATTGACTGTTAACCCTATACATGGTCTTAGGTACACTCCCCACTTCATAGACATACCTAATAGTTCAGCCTGTCCACCCATCTATCCACCCATATACCCATGTTTGCTATCACTGACAACGCAGTACTGTATGTGCAAAAGGGTCATCTTTGTTGTCTGTACCTCCCATGTACCTCTCTATGTCTTCCTTTTCCTCAATATCACCATGTTAATCACTCACATTTCTTACATTGCCCTTCTCTTCACCCAAATCAACACTTATCTCTACCTATCTAACAGAGTTCCCTCCCCTCCCCTCCCACCCCTGGTAACCAACAAAGGAAATTTCCTTCCATAGATAAACCTTTCCTTGATTTTTACAATAACGGACAAATATAATATTTGTCCTTACGTGATTGACTTATTTCACTCAGCATAATGTCCTCTAAGTTCATCCACGTTATGCATTTTTTTGCAGATTCTAGGTTATTCCTTAGGGTTGCATAGTATTCCATTGTGTGTATGTACCATAGTTTG
>NW_006921626.1:14184524-14194773 GCF_000298275.1 Orycteropus afer afer | reverse complement strand
TGGGGTTCTTTCCTTGGGTCCATAGATATTTATTATGGTTATATCTTCATGTTCAATTGATCCTTTAATCATTATATAATGTCTTTCCTTGTCTCGTATGGTGGTTTTTGTCTTAAAGTCAATTTGATCAGAAATTAATATGGGTAATCTACTTCTGTAGTGATACTGCCTTGGAAACCCAAGGAGGGGTTGCTATCAGTCAGGTCCAACTTGACGGCACGTAACAACAACTTACACCAAGTTCAGGTGTGACTTTCTGGGGATCCTTCAAAACATGAAACCATGTGGCAAAAACAAATGTTTAATGAGAGAACGAAAGGAAAAGAAAAGTTCCTGGGAGGGGTCAGAGATTCTGGGTGCAGATATTCTGGATCCATGGCTCACAGATACAAGGACAAATCATAGACTGACAATTATAAGATGAGATTTGGAAAAAGTACTGGCACCAAGATCACCCCAAAGATGGAGACAGAGGGGGTAAAACTAGTGAGGAGTAAGGAAGACACTCACCCAACAAGTATCCCATTTTCAAGGGAAGAAAGGGGGAAATTTAAATTCATAAAGAGAGTGATGAGGAAACTCAGAGGGGAAATTAAAAGGAAAGCCACTAAATGGCACCAAAGTCAAAGGAAAGAATTAAAGGGGAAGAAAGACCTACCCAGGGCTGTCCAGAGCTCCTTGGGATCTTCCCTGACCCCAAGCTAACCTGTCCAGCTTAGGTGGAAACACTCCATTTAAAGGGAACCCCAGGGTGATCAGATGCAGGCCAAAGAGTTTCAAACCACCTCATGGTTCAGACCCAGGACATCATACTTTCTTGAGACTGAAAAAGGAGGAAAGAGGAAAGAAAGAGTGTTGCAGTTATCTGTCTTTGGAAACTACCTCACAGCCTCATAGTCCAATGTCCCACTGTGAGGCTGAAAAAAGACCTGGCAGCCTCATAGTTCAGACCAGGGACACTGTCCTTCTGTGAGGCCAGAAAAAAGAGAGAGAGAGAGTCCCTTCTGTGAGGCCAGAAAAGAGAGGGAGAGAGGGAAAAGAAAGAATGGGAAGAGGAGAGTGAAAAGGAGACAAGGAAAGAAATAAGAAATAAGATTGAGAGAAAGAAAGTTTTGATGTGTGGAGATTTAATATGAAGGGTTCAAGATTAGAGTTCTACTCACCGGACAGGAGGGGCACAGGAGAAATCCAGTCCTGGCAGCTGCTTGTCTGTCCAATGGGGTTTCACAGACCTCCTCTAGAACCACAACACTTAAGAGTCCCTTCATGGTTACCACATTGTTACCAAGGTCCCTGTGACTCTGAGTGGTGTCCTTGCCTTCCACTGACAAACAACTGAACAGGAGAGGCAAAATGTCCACAGGAAGCAAAGTTTATTAAAGAGAAAAGAGTAGGGAGGGGCTTGTGAGGGAGAGACAGAGAAGGGTTCATGAGGGAGAGATGGAGAGGGGCTTCCACCTGTGCTAGCCTCCAGTATCTCACCAAACAAAGCATTTCCTAGGGTTTATAAAAGGTTGATAAAGGACTTTAGGTGTGTGTGGGCAGGGAAAGTCATTGTCTTTACTCATAAAATAGAAGAGGATTTTTGAGGAAAAGGTGGGGTTATGAAAATCAGGTATGTACGCAGGAAGTAGCCAAGATTAATTCCCTCACAAAGGCTGTCAGAACAAAGATGTAAACTCTCATTCAGGCTGCTGAGATGTTGCCATGACTTATTCTGGGATGCTAGACATGCCTGATGTCTCTGGACCCCAGTCCGAGTCCTGGCTAGGGATTCCTGTTCTTGACTGCCTCTGGTGGAACATCACTTTGTCAGTCAAGTTGAATTTTACTGCACATGCTCTGCACCTGGTGAGGTACTTGAAGGACAACTCAGGAGGTTCATCAGCATTTTACAATGGTCAAATTTGTGAGGCTTTTGAAATGTAACTTATTTTGCCAAAGGGCCTGGTTTGTTAATCACCATTAATTTCGTCACCAGCAGCAAAAATACTGAATCAGAGCCTGCTTGATTCAGACAGACCTACCTGTCTCATCAACCCCAAATAAATTAACCTGTTTTCATTTTCTTCTTTTTCTCCCATCTTTTGCATATATGCATAATTTAGTTTAATTACAGCATAGAAATAGAGATTAGTGAGGCTTCAGGTTACAAATAACAAGTCAGGAGTGAAGCCAGGCCTTAGGAAGGACAGGACTGGAACCAGGGCTGAGAACATTGTTGACACTCTCTCCCTCTCCTATCTGTGCATGTCCTGTGAGTCCACCACCCCTTCTTTTCTTTGTGGACTGGCTTTTCTGCTTCCCCTATCCACGTGACAGAAAACATAGCCAGGGAAAGGGACAAATTGTGTCTTATGGTGTAGCTGTGTGAAAGTGACTAAATCCACCCTTCTGGATCTCATTTCCAAATCCCTATGGAAGTTACTCATTGATTTTGGTTCCCATCCCTGAACCAATCAACTGTGGCAAGGAGTGGGGAAGAAAATCTTAGGTTGGGGTTATCATTGAGCTAATCCAGGATGGCCTGCACATCACTGCTGTGCCTAGATGAGACAGAATTTTAGGACCCACAATGTTTGGTTGATTCTTGCTGTGGCACTCAGTTACAGGATCCTCTGCTATAGCTGGAGCACAGGTATTTAGGACAGAATATATAGACTGAGGGAGGCTAGGAAACAAGTGAGGCAGCTTGGTGGATTTGGAGCTGCTGAGGGAGCCAGGAAGTGATGGGAGCAGTTTGTAACAACTAAGAGAGACAAACTTGTCTGACAGTTTGTCATACTGTGGTGGTTGCTAAGACAGACTCAGAAGAAGGAAGATGCCATCTACTTCTCAAAGAATTGGCCAGTGAAAACCTTATGAATAGCAGTGAAACACTGTCTGATATATTACTGGAAAACTTTATGAATAGCCCTGAAACATTGTCCAATATAGTGCCGGAAATTGAGCCCCTCAGTTCAGAAGGCACTCAAAATACAATCGGGGAAGAGCTGCCTCTTCAGAGTAGAGCCAACCTTAATGGTGTGGATGTAGTAAAGCTTTTGGGACCTCCATTTGTTGATGTGGCATGAGTCAAAATGAGAAGAAACAGCAGCAAATATCCATTAATAATTGGAACATGGAATGTATGAAGTATGAATCTAGGAAAATTGGAAGTTGTCAAAAATTAAATGGAACACATAAAGATCGATCCTAGGCATTAGTAAGCTGAAATGAACTGTTTTTGGCCATCTTGAATCAGTCAGTCTTATGATCTACTATGCCAGGAATGACAAATTGAAGAGGAATGGCATGGTATTCATTATCACAAAGAATGTATCAGGATCTCTCCTGAAGTACAATGCTGTCAGTGATAGGATAATATTCATACAACTACAAGGAAGGCCAGTTAATACTACTATTATTCAAATTTATGCACCAACCACCAAAGCCAAAGGTGAGGAAATTGAAGATTTTTACCAACTTTTACAGACTGTAATTGACTGAACATACAATCAAGATGTGCTGATTATCACTGGTGCCTGGAAGGCAAATGTTGGAAATAAAGAAGAATCACTGGTAGTTGGAAAATATGGCCTTGGTGATAGAAATGATGCTGGAGATTGCATAATAGAATCTTACAAGACCACCAACTTATTCATTGCAAATACCTTTTTTCAACAACACAAATGGCAACTATACATGTGGACTTCACCAGATGGAGTACACAGGAATCAATTTGACTACATCTGTGACAAGAGATGATGGAAAAGCTCAATATCTTCAGCCAAAACAAGACTAGGAGCTGATTGTGGAACAGATCAATTGGTCCTGTGCAAGTTGAAGTTGAAGACAATTAAAACAAGTCCACAAGAGCCAAAATATAACCTTGATTATATCCATCCTGAATTTGGAGACCATCTAAAGAACAGATTTGATGCATTGAACACCAATGACCAAAAATCAGAAGAATTGTGGGATGACATCAAGAACATCATCTACGGAAAAAGCAGAAGGTTATTAAAAAGACAGGAAAGGAAGAAAAGACCAAAATGGATGTCAGAAAAGACTCTGAAACTTGCCCTTGAATGCAGAGTAGCTAAAGCAAATGGAAGAAATGACAAGATAAAAGAGTTAAACAGAAGATTTCAAAGAGCAGCTTGAGAAGACAAAGTCAATTATTATAATGAAATGTGCAAAGACCTGGAGTTGGAACACCAAAAGGGAAGAGCATGTTCAGCATTTCTCAGGCTGAAAGAATTGAAGAGGAAATTTAAGCCTCAAGTTGCCATATTGAAAGATTCTATGGGCAATATATTGAATTATGCAGAAAACCTCAAAAGAAGATGGAAGGAACACACAAAGTCACTGTACCAAAAAGAATTGGTTGATGTTCATCCATTTCAGGAGGTGGCATATGATCAAGAACCAATAATATTGAAGGAAGAAGTTGAAGCTTCACTGAAGGAATTGGTGAGAAACAAGGCTCCAGGAATTGATGGAATACCCATTGAAATGTTTCAACAAACATCTGCTACACTGGAGGCACTCACTTGGCTGTGCCAAGAGATTTGGAAGACAGCTATCTGGCCAACTGACTAGAAGAGATCCATATCTGTATCCATTCCAAAGTAAGGTGATCCCACAGAATGTGAAAATTATCTAACAATATCATTAATATCAAATGCAACTAAAATCTTACTGAATATAATTCAAAATCGATTGCAGCAGTATATTGACAAGGAACTTCCAGATATGCAAGCTGGATTCAGAAGAGGACACGAAATGAGCAATATCATTGCTGATGTCAGTGGATCTTGGCTCAAAGCAAAGAATACCAGAAAGATGTTTACTTGTGTTTTATTGACTATGCAAAAGCATTGGATTGTGTGGATCATAACAAATTATGGATAACATGAGGAATGGGAATTCCAGAACACTTAATTGTGCTCATGAGAAACCTGTACATAAACCGGGAGGCTGTCATTCAAAAAGAACAAGGGGATACAACATGGTTTAGAATCAGGAAGAGAGTGCGTCATTATATCCTTTCACCAAATTTATTCAATCTGTATGCTGAGCAAATAATCTGAGAAACTGGACTATATGAAGAAGAATGTGACATCAGGACTGGAGGAAGAATCAATAACAACCTGCAACTTGCAGATGACACAACTTTGCTTGTTGAAAGTGAGGATGACTTGAAGTGCTTACTGATGAAGATTGAAGACTACAGTCTGCAGTATGGATTACACCTCAATATAAAGAAAACAAAAACCCTCACAACTGGACCAATAAGTAGCATTACAATAAATGGAGAAAAGATTGAAGTTGTCAAAGACTTCATATTACTTGGATCCACAATCAACACCAATGGAAGCAGCAGTCAAGACATCAGATTGGGCAAATCTGCTGCAAAAGACCTCTTTAAAATGCTGAAGAGCAAAGATATTTTCTTGAAAACTAAGGTGAGGCTAACCCAAGCCATGGTATTTTCAATCACCTCATATACCCTCCTTGGGTTTCTGAGACAGTATCACCATGGAAGTAGATTGCCCAATCTTGCTTCTGATAAGTAGCTGGTGGGTTTGAACCACTAGCCTTCTGGTTAGCAGTCAAATGCCTCAGGCACTACACCACCAGAGCTCCCCATACGAGAGCTGGACAATGATTAAGGAAGACTAAAGAAGAGTTGATGCTTTTGAGTTGTGGTGTTGGTGAAGAATACTAAAAGTACTATGGACTGCTAAAAGAACTAACAAAGAACTAACAAATCATTTCAGCTGAAGAAGTGCAGCTGAAATGCTCCTTGGAAGTGTGAATGGCCGGACTTTGTCTCACCTACTTTGGTCATGTTGTCAGAAGGGACCATTCCTTGGAGAAGGATATCAGCAAAAAAGGGGAAGGCCCTCAACAAGGTGCATTGACACAGCAGCTGCAACGATAGGCTCAGGTATAGCAAGGATCATGAAGGTGGCACAGGACTGGACAGTGTTCTGTTCTGTTGTATATAGGGTTGCTATGAGTCAGAGATGACTCAATGGCACCTAACAACACAGATTGTAACAATTCCTGAAATTAATAATTTCAGTAAGCAGCATGTTTAATTTCTGGCAGAAATGTGCATTCTTATTGATAAAAATGACAATAAAATTGTGCCTGGAACCAAAAAGAATTGTCACCTGAATAAAAACATTGAGGAAGGACTATTGCATTGAATCTTAAATGCTTTCTTACTCAACACATAAAATAAGCTACTGCTTCAGCAGAAATCATTTACTGAAGTTATCTTTCCAGATTGGTTTACTAGTATTTTAAGTCATCCAGTAAGTGATCCAGGAGCATTTGAAGAAAATGATACAGAAAGGACAACATCAAACAAACCAACAAACCAAATCAGTTGCCATCAAGTTGATTCTGACTCATGGTGACTCCAGTCGGTCAGAGTAGAACTGTGCTCCATAGGGTCTTCAAGGCTGTGACCTTTTGGAAGGAGATCACCACGCCTTTCTTCTGTGGTACCTCTGGGTGGGTTTAACCCACCAATCTTTCAGTCATTTGTACCAACCAGGGACTCCACAGGGCAGCACAGAGGCTTTTGAAAGCTGCAGTGTGAATTTCCATGGAACAGGTCCCCCAGAAAACGTTAATTATGTAACACAAATTTACCACAAGGCTTGATCTGATGATATTTTGAGTAAACATGAATTTGATTATATTCTATTTGTGAGGAAGAATGTAACTCTGGATCTAAATCCCAATAAGATTAAGAGCTATTGTTATGTTTCAAAAAAAAAAAAAAAAGAAACAAACAAATAGAAGAACTTCTGAGAAAAGCTCCCTATGGTGAAATTAAGATAACTTCATAATTTAAAATGACACAGAGACTATCCTCTTTAAATAGTGGAATAACATTATATGAATCAATTTGATGAACATTAGAAAATATGTAGAATGGAAAAGTATGGCTGATTGATTTAAAAAGTACTGAAAAACTTCTCTGAATTAAACTTAAAATGATTAAAAAAAAAAAATTAAATTCCAGGCTTGACATCCTTTAAGTTTTTAATGGTGGCACTACCTTAACCATCCTCACCTCCAGGATTTGTACTAGTTTTTATTTTAATTTCCTTGGGGGTAGGGTGGGAAGGGAACAGTTTTAGAGTCCTACTTGGCCTTTAGATTTCCTCACTCCACAAACTAAAGACCCAATGAGAAGGGTTATTCCAACTGTCAAATCACACTCTTAGGGACTAGGGCAGTGACCATTGTTATGGATTTAATTGTATCTCCTTAAAATATGTGTTGGAATCCTAACCTCTATACCTATGGATGTAATCTAATCTAATTACCATTCATAATGCAATGTAATGTAATGTAATCAATCAATTGAGGTCATCAGAGTAGGGTGGATCCTGAACCTAATAACTTCTGAGTTAAAGAGCAGCATAGACACAGAGACATACAGACACAGGGGAAGACAGATGCCATGTGAAGCTCATCAAACCAAGAACCAAGGAATGCCCAGGACCACCCACAAAGAATGTATCAACATGGCCGAAACTCTGATTTGGACTTTTAGGTAACTAGAAATCTAAGGCAGAAGGGAAGGAGCCTCAGACTGTAGTGTGTTGTTGTTGTTGTTATTAGGTACTGTCAAGTCAGCTCTGACTCAGTGACACTATGTACAATAGAACGAAACACTGTCTAGTCCTGTGCCATCCTCACAATCCTTGCTATGCTGAGCCCACAGGTGCAGCCACTGTCTCAATCTATCCCACTGTGTCAGTCTATTACACTGAGGGTCTTCCCCTTTTTTGCTGATTCTGGTCCCTTCTGACAACGTGACCAAAGTAGGTGAGATGAAGTCTAGCCATTCTCACTTCCAAGGAGCATTCCAGCTGCTCTTCTTCTAGAACAGAATTGCTCATTCTTCTGGCAGTCCATGGTGTTTTCAGTTCTTCACCAACAACGCAATTCAAAAGCATCAACTCTTCTTCAGTCTTCCTTATTCATTGTCTAGCTCTGAAGTGTAGCTCTGTAGTGTAGCTCTGAAGAAACTTGGCCTGGCAGATGAAAAGCTGTATTAATTATACTTTGATTATTTATTTGCTGAAGGGATTCACAGTACTCAAATGGTTTATACTCACAGAAAAGTTTTTTACTGGCAAAGGATACAGCACAGTAATGGCAGGAGAAGTTTATGCAATGAAGGGGTCTGGAGATCTCAGGCACTTTGTTCTTCCACTACTGGATTGCATAGATGTGCTTTGTCTTGGATCTGGAACCATCAACAGCATACATACCAGGAAGCCCAAAATCTACTTATTGTGGAGATCTTTTACAGTAAGCTGATCAGGTGTATATATTCCAGCTCCATGACTTGCCTTAATCATTGAAACTCCCTAAGTTCCATCAAAGAAACAATTATTAAGCAATGCTGACAAGCTGGTACATTCTGCCCCCAAACAACTGACTGACAGTAACTGAGCATCATTTAAGATTCACCATAGTGTTGACCAAGGATTACCATCATGTTCCAGGTAGCTCTGTAGATAAAGCATGCCACCAAGCCATGCTTGAGGTTAACCTAGACCACGCAGGAACCCCAAAGCATAAATGCCCATAATAAGAAAAGCCCAGCTCTCGCAGCTCTGACATGCTCAGCTATTGGCTAGGAACAGCCTGGAGAGAGCATGGTATCTGCATAAATGCTGTGGAAGATCCTAGGATGTAGTAGTTGGAGTCTGTCAGCCAACTACACTTCTCACAGCAAAAGATCTGAGTGGTGTACCTTCATGGCTACAATAACCCACTTCAGGAAAACTTTTTTTAAAAGCTCCTGCTTGGTGGCTGTTGTTGATATCTCTTGCACTGTCTCTTGCCCTGTCTCTTACACACCTCATCTTAAACTCTCCAGCTATCCTTAATGACTTAAAGTTCCTGGAATAAAATCCATATTCTTTCTCATCTCTGGCCTTTGGCATATGACCCTTTGACAATAATACTAATTTCTTCTTCCATTTCCTCTCCCTAACTTGTACTCATCCTTCAGGTCTCAGTTTAGAGGCCACTTCCCTACAAAATCTTTCTTGTCCCATCCACCACTCTATGCTCTGATGGTATCCTGTTCTCAGCCTTATTATAGCACTCATCACAGTCTTCTAATTACCTATAGAATTTGTGAATTTCATTAGACAGTAAGCTCTGTAAGGAAAGATACTATGTTACTATGTGCCTGCCTGTCGTGGATTGAATAGTATCCCTACCCCAAATTCAAAGACTGGGCAATCTACTTCTGTAAAGATTTACAGCCCTGGAAACCCAAAGGGAGTCACTAAGTCAGAATCGACTCGATGTCAGTGAGTTTGGTTTGGTTTTGGTTTTCCCAAATTCATGTTCACCTTCAAAATGTGGCCTTATTTGGAAAAAGGGTCTTTGCAGATGTAACTAGTTAAGATGAGATCATACTGATTTAGGATAGGCCCTAAATCCAATAACTGGTGAAGAAGAGGACAGGACACACGGAGGAAGCAGACAGGGGAATGTCATGTGAAGATAGAGCAGAGATTGGAGCAAGGCCAAGGAACACCAGGGATTGTGGTCAATAATCAGAAGCTAGCAGAGAAGCATGGAACAGACTCGCTCTCAGAATCTCCAGAATGAACTAAGCTGGTTGACAGCTTGGTTTTGGAATTATGGCCTCCTAAAGTGTGAAAGAATAAATTTTTCTTGTTCTAAACTACTCAGTTGTGTGGTATTTGTTATGGCAAACCTTGAAAAATAATACACTGTCACATAATAAAAACAAACAAACAAAAAAACATGATCATCAAATTGATTCATAGCAACCTTATAGGACAGAGTAGAACTGCCTTATAAAGTTTCCAAGGCTGTAAATCTTTACAGAAGCAGACTGCCACATCTTTCTTCCATGGAGCAATTAGTGGGTTTGAACTGCTGACCTTTCAGTCAGCAGACAAGTGCTTAACCACTGCACTACCATTGTCTCTTACACTGCCACATGTTGTTATATGCTGTCAAGTTGTCTTCAACTCATAGCGACCCCTCCTTGGGTTTCTGAGGCCATATCTCTACCAAAGTAGATTGCCCAATCTTCCTTCTGAGGAGGTGGCTTGTGGGTTTGGACCACCAACCTTCTGGTTACCAGTCAAGTGCCTTAGGCACTATGCTACCAGAGCTCCTACACTGCCATGTGTTGCTCTTGTTGTTATGTGCCATCAAGTCAGACCCAACTCACAGCGAC
>NW_006921626.1:14169723-14184137 GCF_000298275.1 Orycteropus afer afer | reverse complement strand
TTTCCTTCTACCTTTCTGATTTTCACAGCTGTCTGATGACAAGATTTTCCCCTTGGGTGCCTGTTCTGGTGTGCTCACTTAAATGATATTCCCCAGTTTATTAAAAAATTCCAGACAATATCTGAATGTGCTTGAGTTTGTGTGTGCAAAGAGCATGTATCTCTACTTTGCCTCTCAAGGAATAATGTTCCATGACTTTTCCATAGCTTGTCATCAAGATATTGGTGAAAGGGGTTACCATTATTCCTTCAAAGAGGTGGTGTTCTTCCTTATCCTTGGCTCCATTATGCTGATTGAAAAACAAAGAAACTTCCATAAATGACCTGGGGTATACCAGCAAATTTTGCCAAGCATAATGTCTTTAGAACTGGTATCTCAGAAATACAGCTAACAGCATTCAATTCCTTTTGGGCACAATTTAGAGAAAAAGGACATAGGAAAGAGTGGCAGAGAGCTGGTGTTCGTGTGCTGGGATGTGTGCCAGGTGTTTTACATAAATGATCTCATTTAATTCTCACTACAGTCCTAGGAAGGAGCTTTAATGATCCCCTCCTATATTTTATTTTTTAACCAAATGAAACTTTTACCTGAGTCTCAGGAGAAACAGGCATTTGATGACCCTCCTAGGGGTCATTCTAAGGAAACAGGACCTGCCAGGAATTCAGTTTGCATCTTCCTGTAGCCACTTGGGTCCAATAGAAAAAACAGATTCTCTTTCTAGCATAGTTTGCAGAATAGTAAGTAAAATGTTTGGCAGAAAAGAAGGAGTGAAAAGGAAAGCAGCTTGTGCTTGGTCTCTTGTTTGCAGCTAGCATTTACAATTGCCCAGCAAAGATTCTCTCTGACTTTGCATCCTTGCTAAGTGGCTTGGAAAGGGATCCCATAAAAAGTGACAAAGATTTTAGATTGAGACAAAACCTAAAATGTCTAAAAATAAGTGTTTTTTTCCCTAGCTGCTTTGTTGAGATATAATCCATACACCATACCATTCACCTATTTAAAATATACAACCATCATCACAATCAATTTTAGAATATGTTCACCTCCCCAAAAAGAACCCCATAATATTTAGCCATCACACCCCATCACCCTCATCTCCCACAAACATCCTTAGGCAACTACTAATCTATTCTGTCTTTATAAAACCAACATCCACTGCCATCCAGTTGACTCTGACTCATAGCAACCTCCATTGGATTTCCAAGGTGGTAAATCCTTACGGAAGTAGATTGTTCCATCTTTCCCTCCATGGAGCAGCTGCTGGGTTTGAAACACCAACCTTCTGGTCAGTCAAAAGCCTTCAGCACTGAGCCACCACAGCTCCTTCTGTTTGATAGGAAAAACAAAACAAAACAAAACAAAACTCACTGTCGTACCATTGGTCCTGACTCATAGCGATCCCTCCTTGGGTTTCCGAGGAGGTATCTCTATGGAAGTAGATTGCCCAATCCTCCTTCTGATAGACGGATCTGGAATTTCTAGCTAGTCAAGGGCACTGGAGCCCTGCCTGCACCATCTGTCTCCTAAACACACATACCAAACCCTACCTTACAAAGTGATGAAACTCAAGTTACACAGTCACATGTAGGCTTTTTAGGTGGTATGAAATTAATGAATTCAGTCCTTTGTTCAACAAATATATCCTGAGCATCTACCATGTGCCAGGCACTGAGCTAGACACATGGTTCCTACTCTCAAAAATCTTACAGGCAATTTTAATAAAGTGAGATAGGTATTGTAAGGAAGTGCTGTAACAAAGAGGAGTTCTTAGTGGGAACTTTAAAAGCACCTATTAGGTTCGAACCCATCAGCCTGTCTTTATAGATTTGCCTTTTCTGGCCATTTCATATTGTCAAGTGGATATTTCAAGTGGAATTACAACGATATGTGTTTTTTTTTATGACTGGATTCTTTAACATGGCATAATGTTTTCAAGGTTCATCCATGGTGTAGCATGTATGCGTACTTTATTTCTTTCATGGCTGAATAAAATTCCATTGTATGAAAATACCACATTTTGTATATCTATCAGTTGGAGGACACTTGGGATGTTCCCACTTTTTGGCTGTTTTAAATAATGTTGCTATGAGTATTCACTTATAAGTTTTTGTGTGGGCATATATATTCATTTCTCTTGGGTGTATACCTAGGCGTGGAATTGCTCAGTCATAACTCTATATTTAGCTTTTTGAGGAATGGCCAGACTGTTTTCCAAAGAGGTTGTACTATTTTACATGCTTACCAGCTGGCGGTTCAAACCCACCAGCCACTCCTCGGAAGGAAGATGGGGCAATCTACTTCCGTAGTGATACTGCCTCGGCAACCCAAGGAGGGGTCGCTATGAGTCGGGTCCGACTCGATGGCACACAACAACAACAACAACAACACCAGCTGTGTATTAGGGCTCTAATTTCTCCACATCATCACCAACACTTGTTATGTCTTTTTTTTTTTTTTTTAAATAGGCATCCTAGCAGATGTGAAGCAGTTTTGAACCACAATCATTGTGGTTTTGATTTGTATTTCCCTAACCACTGATGATGTTGAGCATCTTTTCATGTGCTTATTAGTCATTCGTGTATCTTCTTTAGAGAAATCTCTGTTCAGATCTTTCACCCATTTTTTAATTGGGTTTCTTGTCTTTTTTTTAATTATTGAGTTGTAAGAGTTCTTTATATATTCTAGATAGCAGACTTCTCTTATCAGACATATGATTTGCAAGTATTTTCTCCCATTCCCTGGGTTGTCTTTTCACTTTTTTGATATTATCTTTTGAAGAACACAAGTTTTAATTTTGATGACATCCAATTTATATTTTCTTTGATTGTTTTGTGTTTTTGAGTCATATCCAAGAAACTGTCACCTAATCCAAGGTTCCAAAGATTGATATCTATGTTTGTCTTCTAGGAGTGTTATAGTTTTAGCCTTTTTATTTAGATCTTTGATTCATTTGGAGTTAATGTTTGCATATGATGTGCTGTTGTTGTTATGTGCTGTCGAGTTGGCCCCAACTCATAGCGACTCCTCCTTGGGTTTCTGAGGCAGTATCACTACGGAAGTAGATTGCCCTATCTTCCTTCCAAGGAGTGGCTGGTGGGTTTGAACCACCAGCCTTTTGGTTAACAGTCAAGTGTCTTAGGCACTATGTCACCAGAGCAGAAATACTATTTTAAGGAAAATCTCATGTCACAGTTTTCATTAAGGCAATAGTGTCACATACTAATCCTCATTAAACTTGGTGGTTTCATCCATAATATCTAGCATATGTAGAGAATTTTACCTTTTATTAATTTTATCAACACCCATCCTCACACTGTGATCCAGGGACAACAGTGTAATTATGTTCATCTCACAGATGGAAAATTGAGGCAGAAAGGTTCAACAACTTGTCCAAGATCATAGTGCTCACAAGTGATTGATGGCACCAGCTTTAGAACCCATGTCTCCTGGCTCTTGTTCTTAGTGCCTTTTTCCAGGGTTCAAATCACAGTGCAGTAAGAGGATTGTGAAGGGCATTACCAGGATAGCCATTGCACATATTTTGTCTTATAGAAACAAAAAAGGAGTTCTAGTAAAGGCAGAAAACCAACACTCAATAGAGATCTTGACAGGCAGTTAGTTTATGTTACATAATTTAATCTTCACAATAACCCTCTGTTATATTGAATTGGTCTCCCTAAAAGATACATTGAAGTCCTAACCCCTGCGCTAGTGAATGTGACTTTGGGGAAATAGGGTTTTGCTTTGCAGATGCTATCAGTTAGCAAAGTCATACTGGAGTAGGGTAGATCCTAATCCCTTTACAAAGGGATTGAATGGTGGTTTATAGAAGGAAAGATGGGCAGAGAAACAGAATCACATAGGGGGAGGACAGTTTGTGAGGATCCATCTACAAGCACATGGATGCCAAGGGTTGCCAGCGGCCACCAGAAACTAGGACAGAGTCATGAAACAGTTCCTCTGTCACTCAAAATCTCCAGAAGGAATGGACACAACCAAGACCCTGAATTTAGATGTCCAGCTCCAGAACGGTGAAAAAATAGATCTGTCATTTAAAGCCACCCACTTTGTGATATTTTGTTATGGCAGCTCTAGGAGACTAAGATACTCTTCAAGAAAAAGGAAGCAGCAGCTAAAAATTCTTGAGAGTGGTTAAATAATTTGCCTAAGGTCATGGTCAAAGGAAATAACCAGCTGCTGTTCAGTCAATTCTGACTCATGGTGATCCCATGTGTGGTGCAGTGAATTACTTGGTATGGCTTTTCTAGCCGGTGGTCTTTGTGTCTCCCACTAGATGACTGGGTGGAACTATGCAAATGTAAAGTGCTTGTGACACACCTAGGGAATTGCATAGCTTGCTAATGATATAAATATAGTAGTTAGCACTCCTGTGAGGCTGGGACCATGCAAATAAGGTGTATGGAATTCTAATGTGGGGATCAATTAGTTTTGCCATTCTGCTATGCTTAAAATTAGCCCTCCAAAAGGCAGCAGTAGGGATCTCACTGCCATCAAAAGAGAAGAACCAGAGGTGGAGTAGAGTGCATTCTTGGACCTGAAATCCCTGTGCTGGACCTCCTTGCCAGAGATGACTGGCAGAGGTGACCAACTGAGATGACCAGCTGAGGAACCAAGAGGCATGAGACAGAGCAGTGGGCTTCCTAGCCCACAGAGTGAGAAAGCTGAGTGCCTTTAGGCAGGAGGCTTGCTGGTAGAGTGGGGTGCACCTACATGTACCCACTGAAAGAGCTAAAAGAGCCTTCTAACACTTTCCCGAGTAGGGCAGAGGCCAGGCTGAGAGGCCAAGCGCCAGAGAAGTGTGCCTGAGGGCACGGCAGAGGGGAGACTGTCCTGATCAAAGAATTGTGTCTTGAGAGCAATCCTGAATTTGAATTGTAATCTGTTACTTCCCCCAATAAACCCCATAATCATGAGGATTGTCTATGAGTTCTATGTGGCCATTGCAAAGAATTATTGAACCCTCTAGACAAATGGTAAAAAGGCTGGGGGTGGGGGTGGAGGGTTGTATGTCTGGCCTCATAAAAATAAGCCTTGGGCTGTTGGTGGTGATTCTCTTTCCCTTGTGAAGTTAGAGGAGGTCAGAGGAACATGCCACCTCCACATCCTTTTTGCACTATCTGGGTCAGAGTAGAACCATAGGGTTTTCCATGGGTGATTTTTCAGAAGTAGATAGCCAGATCTTTTTACCTAGGTGCCTCTGGGTGGACTCAAACCTCCCATTTTTTGTTTAGCAGCTGGGGGCATTAACAGTTTACACCAACTAGGAACTACAAAGGAAGTAGGGGAATTCACATATTAACTCAGATCCTGGTGCCATCGCTGAAAAAAACCAACCAACCCATTGCTATTGAATAGATTCCAACACATAGCAAACAAACTTATTGGACAGAGTAGAACTGCCCTATGGGGTTTCCAAGGCCGTAACCTTTAGAAAGCAAACCGCCACATTTTTCTCTCATGCAGTGGCTGGTGGATTTGAACTGCCAACCTTTCAGTTAGCAGCCAAGCACTTAATCATTGTGCCACCAGGGCTCCACTACTCCTGGAATATTTACATGGTGAGACTGAAAGAGCTGAGGCTGCAATTCTACCGGTAACATTTCTTTCTTTCATGTTTTAAAATAACATGAAGATGATTTTCACCAAATCATGATTAAGATTCTCAAGTGAAGTGAACTGTGTGCAGTATATTTTTTTCCATTACCAACTCAAATTTCCAAAACTTTATCAAAAGTAATTAGAAACAATCACATATAACAAATCCTTATTTAAGGTTCATTGGTAGAATTCTTGCCTTCCTTGTGGGAGACCTGGGTTCGATTCCAGACCAATGCACCTCATGCACAGCCACAACCCATCTGTTGGTGTAGCATGTGTGTTGCTATGATGCAGGTTTCAGCAGAGCTTCCAGACAAAGACTGACTGGGAAGAAAGGCCTGACAGTCTACTTCTAAAAATCAGCCAATGAAAACCCTATATATCTCAAGGATCTGAACCCATTGTGTGTGTGTGTGTGTGTTGGGGGGGAGGTCACAAAAAGCCAGGGGTGATTCAGGAGCAGCTTACAACAGCACAACACACATACAGTCTTCAGTCATTGCAATTGACATTTAACACCGAAATAATTCAGTGTATGTTTAATGGGTCATGGGACTGGAAATGATAAAATCTGTTATGCCTAATATTTGGCTTATATTTGTTTTCTTATGGTGTATTTGTATCTAGCTTTTTCATCACTTAGCATCCTTATCCAAAATTTAGTTTTATTTTAAAAAAGCAAACAAATGCAAATATATAATCCTGTCATTTTAGATTGGAAGAAATTTAACAGTCTTGTGATGTGTTATTCTCATATCAGAGGGAGAAATTGAGGCTCTGAGAGCAGGCCAGATTTCTGATTCTATCATCTGGTTGCTGCTCTCCTTGTACAAGTTACCAGGTTGTCAGGAAGATCAAGTAAGTCAATGATTCTAAAACTTTTCTTAACTATCCACACAGTTAATAAGTGGTAGATATTAGTCTGGGAGCTTCAGTCTTCTGGGTGCAGGAAGAATCATTTAGGGTTTTTATTTGAAGTATAGATTATCAAGGAAAGTGCCTTAAAAAGAAAAATCTACATTTAAACAGCAGTCTTGTGTTTGAGCAAACTACCTTGTGATAAGGAACGCTGGTAGCACAAATGGCTTAAGAGCTAGGCTAGTAACTGAAATGTTGGTGGTTCAAATCCACCCAGTGGCTCCACAGGAAAAAGACCTGGTAATCTGCTTCTGTAAAGATTAAAGCCAAGAAAACTCTATTGGGCAGTTCTACTGTCACATGGGGTTGCTATGAGTCAAAATCAACTTGACAGCACCTAACAACAACTTTATGATAAAACCAGGTTTACTTTGATCTGATGTGGAAGCTTCCAATCATTATAGTAACAAAACTGTGCACAGAGTGAGTTTCTCTTACTCAGTTAACCTACTTCTTTTTTTATGTTTTCATTTGCTTGAACTCATCTCCAGATTGATATTGAAGTACAAGTTGCTGAAACCCCACAGGTGCTGACCTATAGGGCCCAGTTGTTTTCCATCTTCTTAGAGGGCAGATCAGAATGTGTTTAGAAGGCATATGAAAGGTTAAGTTAGTGATGAAAGATTGCTTGATAAAATTGAACTTTTCACATCCTGCTCCCCCTTCCCTCAGTAAGTGGCAGCACTGAGCAGGTACCCAAGGCAGAAACTTGGCATTATCAACAATACTTCCTCTTTCTCACATCTAGTGAACCACCAAGTCTATTTTCCTCACTTCTTGAGAGGTGGAATGCTTCCTGTCCCTCCATGCCCTCGATACTACTTACTTAGCAGTGGTGGTAACAGCAGCAGTAGCTATTTGAGTCTAAATTAATGCTAGGAACTATAAGGGCTTTATATCTATCATCATTTGATGATCCTCAAAACAACTCTGTTATTATCTGCATTTCACAGATGAGAAATGGAAGCATGGAGAACCAAATTTAGAAACTTGCTTGAGCCTGCACAGCTAGTAGCCAGAATCCCAACCCAGGCCTTCTGACCTCTCCAGCCAATAGTGCAGGCATTTCTCCCCTTGCCTGTGTCTGCTCCAACAAGCTTTCTTCTAACTGGTTTCCAGGACTTTTGTGCCTTGCCAATCCGTTTTCCACGTTTTTGTTCTATGAACAAATCAAATTATGCTACTGCTGACTTCTTCATGGCTCTAGTGCACTCAGCAAGTCCAACTCCCTACCGTGGACTGGCCTCTGTGTACTGTTCAGTCCTCATCTTAAGTCTATCACATTTCTGTTCCTGGAATTCACCTATGCTTTTACTGCTTGTTTCCTCTCCTCCCTTCTGCCCCTAAATTCCTGGAAAGGATTGGAGTTCGGTAACATTTGTTAAGTGAATTGTTAAAAAGCAGCAGTGGTTTATTACTGGACAGTGTTACAGACAGGAACTGTGAAATCTCTCTCTAGGCTTCTTTCAAAACAGGATGAATTCTCATCCAGGGTTCTCTTAACGTTCTGATCAGGGTACTTCATCACCTTGTAGTGTCACTATTAGTTTTTGTCTGTATCCTTAGGAAACGTGTTTTTCATGCTGTAATTTTCTCCCAGCTCACTGCATGTGCCAGGGTAGAAAGGATGGATCAAAGAGCTAAGCAGAACAGTTCTGTAGGTGCCGGCCTAAACGCCTAACTTCATGACCTCTCAAGGTCTTTCTTCCAGGCTTCGTGCAGCTCAGGTCCCAACATGCTGGCGAGGTCCCCTGGTTCATAGGGGAACGCAGGGACCCTGAATTCTGGATGGACACTGTGGGGCAGCTGCGGCCTCTCCCTCAGCCGCCCCCTGACTGGAGCTCCGTATCAGGGAAGGGATGAAGGAGAAGGAGAAACGTAGATTTTCGGAACCATGAAAAATATACTCTGAGTAAAGCCCACTCGGGTAACGCGACCAAGAGCCAAATGCTTTTTTACCCCCTGCCAGGCCCACAGGTGCCTCCTCCCTGCCCCGCCTGGGCCTCCCTCCCATCTTCCCTTCCTTTCTCCTGTCTGAACAAACAACTCGTAGTTCCCGCAGCTGCAGCGCGAGACGAGAAACGCGCGCAGGGAGCGAGCCCCGGAGGGGGCGGGCGGCGCGGGCCGGGAGGGGGGCCCGGACGGCACTCGGGAGCACTCGCCGCTCCTCCCGCGCTCCGGCGCCGGGCCCGGGCAGCGGAGGCGCGCGACGGACCTCTCCGCGCCGCCTCCCTCCTCCCGCTCTCTGGCCCGGCTTGGGACAAGGTCAGAGGAGCAAGGCGCGGTCCCATTTGGCAGCACCCCCTCCCCCAGTAGGCGCAGGCGGAGCCCGACCCACCACTGCCAACCGGGGCGGGAGCAGCGCGGAGCAACGCCGCGGGCAGCGAGCTCCGCATTCGAACCTCCCTCGCAAAGACTGTCGCCGCCCCACAATGCACCGCGGCGGACAGCCTTTGAAAAAGCGGCGCGGCTCGTTCAAGATGGCGGAGCTCGACCAGTTGCCTGACGAGAGTGAGTAGCACCTCAAAGCAATCCCTCTTCTTCCCGCCAGCCGCCCGCCCCAGAGCTGCCCCAGCTAGGACGGGCGGCCGTGCCCTCAGCCGGGCGGGTGGACTAACTGCCAGTCCCACTGTGGTCCTCCTAGTCCTTTCACTCCGGTGTTGTCGCCGCGTCGCCGCCTTTGTTATGGTGCCTGTGTGTTGGTTTCTGGGGTTGTGTGAGCGCCAGGACCGGAAACCGAAAGCTCGGGAACCCAGCCTGTGCCGGGCACAGGCGGTGGCTGCTCTCCTGGCTGGACTCGGGGGCACCCGGCTGAGGTGGAGGAAGAGCGGCCCCGGTGCGCGGGGGCTGTCCTCACCGCCTGCACCACTCGCCGGCGCTGAGAAGCCTGCTGGGGTTATGTAACTCGGCTGTCCCGGGGCTGGGGTGGGCTTGGGCTGGGGAGGGGGTAGTCACAGCCCCGACTTCTTGCCTCAGCTTCTTATCTTGTCTTGACTCAGTTCCTGGCTCTACAGACACTTGGGATCTTCACTGTTCCCCCTCCCCACCAGTGCGTCCACCTTCAGAAGTGTTTCCGTGTCAAGGGGCTGGCCCCTTCCCCTGGGACCACAGGTGGCTGTGGACCCTTACAGAGATAATCCAGACTGGATACACCAAGTGTTCAGGTAGCCCCTGTCCACAGACTTTCTTCTGTGTGTCTTTGTGAATCATGGGGGTACCTTGTACACATGGATGTGACCAATACAACGTGCATACTCTTCTGACACCTCTGTACATTAATTACTAACCATGGTTACCACTCTGCCGACGATGAGATCTCTGCGACACATATGCTCACTTGTGTTTAGTATGTAAAAGCACCAATTCTGTAGTTTAAAGCACAATGGAACTTAATTTTGTAATTTTAAAATTGCATAGATATGTAGAAAGGCAAATATTTTTATTAATTACAAAAAAGATCCTGAGTACACACTCACTATTCAGTTTATGTATACATATCATTTGTGAGAGTTCTGGTATAGCGAAAAAGGCTCAATCACTGTAAAATCATTTGTGCAAAAAGGCAAATAGACTTAAAATGAAAGCTAATTCTGTTTTCTTTGTGGAGGTCACATATTCTTAATGTGTTACAAAGTAAATAAAAAGCTCTAGTTGTAGTTTAGTAAAGCTAGTGAAAAGTTGTATCAAAAGAGTTTGGGTTTTTAATTTGCTCTAGACCGGCAGGCACTAAGTTCCAATAGAACTTTCTCAATGATGGAAATGTTCTGTGAAGTTCAGTATAGTAGCCACTAGCCACCATGTGGTTATAGAGTACTTAAAATGTGTCTAGAGTGACAGAGGAGCTGAATTTTAAATTCTGTTTAATTTTAATTAAGTTTAAATAGTCACATGTGGCTAGTGGATTGTATCTCTTGACTGTCCGTGAGTTTTATTGTTTCTTGTTTGGAGAATACAGATCATTGTGACTTACTGTGCTCCCAAAGTAAGAGTGGGCCTTCTAAGTATGATACACTTTTTGTCTGAAAGTTTTTTTTTCATCCTCATGATCTTTGTTGTTGTTAATTGTAGTCATTCTCTTGAATAAGAGGTGATTTAAGTGGTTTTCAGTATAACTCTTGGAGTATTTGCTTCATCATCAGACATTTTTTGAGGATTTACCATGGTTCTTTCTAGGAACTTGGGAGTTTACTAGGGTTTAAATCACAGCTCCACTCTCAAACTATATGACTTAATCATTTTTATTATTTTGTGACATTTCTGCTACATTGTGTGGATTGTCTATCTTGTTGAAAGCAGGGATTGCCTTACCTGATTTGTTACACAGTTTCACAATCAAGTATACATAAATATTTCATTTATATGGAGAGGCATTATACATGAAACAGGCAGGGTCTTGAAAAAGGGAAAGGAATTTCAATTTGAAACTGGAAATAACATGTTTCTTTGACAAATTTAGGCAAGAGGATTGGAAACAACGTGTTTCTGTGCAAAATTTAGGCAAGGGGACTAGCTAATGTATTAGTAATAACCAGCATGCTATAAACCAAACCCATTGCCATCAAGTCAGTTCTGATTGATGTAAGATTTCCAAGGCTGTAAATCTTTATGGAAGTAGATTGCTTCTTCTTCCTCCTGCAGAGCAGCTGGTGGGTTTGAACTGCAGACCTCCTGGGTAGTGGCCAAATGCCCTAAGTGCTGAACCACCAAAAAATCAAAAAAACCAAACTCACTGCCATCAGTGGGATCCGATTCATAGCTACCCCTCCTTGGGTTTCTGAGGCAGTGTCACTACAGAAGTTGAGGAAGTAGATTGCCCAACCTTCCTTCGGATAATTGGTTGGTGTTGGTGAGTGTGAACCACCACCCTTCTTTCTGATTAGCAGTCACATGCCTTAGGCACTACACCACCAGGTCCCCATTGAACCACCAGTGCTCCTTAATAGCCAGCATAACATTATCAGTAATAAACACTACCATTGTTGAGTACTTGCTATGTAGCAGACTCTGTGCAGTGTTTTACATATATTTGCTTATTTAATCCTCATTTCAGTTGAGGTAAGTACTCTTTTAAGAGTTTTGATTTTTTTTTTTTTTTTTTTTTTGAGGAAATTGGAGCTATTTTCAACCCAACTCTTTACTCTGAGCTTTCTTAACATCTCTCATTTCATATCCTCTCTTAGGTGCCGCAAAGGCCTGTTAAACTTCTCAGGTTCAAAAATATAACTCATAACCCCACTCCAGGACACAGACTTTTAGTGGTTTCCGTCTTAATGAATGTTGTTGTTGTTGTTGTTATGTGCCGTCGAGTCGACCCTGACTCATAGCGACCCCTCCTTGGGTTTCCGAGGCAGTATCACTACGGAAGTAGGATTGCCCAAGTCTTAATGAATAGTTTCACTTATTCAGCTGGCAGTGCAGAAACCTATAGGTCCATCTTTGTCTCTTCTCCCTTCCACTTCCCATATTTAAGTCTTTATTGTAACTTCTACTTTTTAAATATCCTCAAATCTACCTACTTTCCACGGAAACATCAATCTAGCCCAGATTGTCAGCATCCTCTGCCCAGAGCCCTGGTAACACAGTGGTTAAAGCACTTGACTACCAACTGAAAGGTTGGTGGTTCAAACTCGTCAGCGACTCTGCAGGAGAAAGATGGTACCATCAGGGTCCAGAAAGATTTATAGCCTTAGAAAGCCTGTGGGGCAGTTGTACTGTGTCCTGTAAGGTCACTGTGACTCAGAGTAGATTCATGGCAGATTAATTGTTTGGTCCTCCTACTCTTCTTATGGCTAATCTTTCTCAGATGTTATCTCCTTGGGGAAGGCTTCTTTAACCATCCTATGTAAATTACCCCCTGTGTTAGACTGGGTTCTCGAGAGAAACAAAACCAGTAAAGCTTATAGAGAGAGAGAAAGAGAAATTTATCTTAGGAAAATGGCTCACACGCTTATAGAAGCTGGCAAGTCTCAAGTTCTTGGATCAGACGTCAAGCTGGAAGCTTTTCCTGACTCACACAGCTGCAGGGGCTGAGGAGCTCAAGGTTGGCAGGCAATATACTGGCTGTTGACTCCAACGAATGACAAATCCAAGATCTCCAGGCTGAATGGTGGATTGTTCACTCACGGACAGTTGTAGGCAGAATCCCAATCCATGGAAGAGTGTCTCTTTTCCAAGGATGTCCATAAATATACTGGAAGCAGGCAATACCCCTAAGGAACCTTCCTTTCAAAGAATTGGCTGCTCAGAACATAATCTAATCCCATCATGGGAACAACCCACATCACAATTGTTTAAACCACACAGAATTGTGGTCCAGCCAAGTTGACACACAGCTCCAACTATCACACTGCCTTTCCCACTAACACACACACACTGATAGCACCCTGTTTATTTTCTGTATAGCAATTATTGTGAGCTTTGGCTATTATTTATCTTGTTATTGTGTGTCTTTTCCCGCTAGAATGTAATCTCCCTTAGAGAATGGGCTTTCTCTCTTATTCCAAGGGATATCCCTAGACTAATTTTTTTTTTTTCTTATTGTGATTTGGGTGAAAATTTACAAAGCAAATTCACTTTCCATACAGCAGTTCACATACAACTTTGTCTTATGACACTGAACACAATTCACCACAATGCAACAACTCCCCTCCCATTCCTCCCGACAGTCACCTCTTCCCTGTGTCCATCCCTTCATGCACCCCTGCCCCCTGAGCTGTCTCCCTGTGCATAAACAACCTTTCCTTCTCCCATGATTGTTCTTTCTGAGGAGTGTATTTACCTCAGGTAAATGTTCAACTCCTATGCCTATCTTTTGCTTGGCTGGAAGCCACAGGTATGGGTTCAATTCCAGACCTGAAGGGCAGCTAGGGGCCATAGTCTCAGTGGTTCCACCAGGCTCTATCAGACCAGCAAACCTGGTCCCCAACCCCCCTTTGTTTTTCCCAAATGCTTTTGAGTTTTGTTCCACATTGTTCTTCCTCTCTATCCAAGGTCTCCTACATAGATCCCCCTCCAAGTGGTTGACATTGGTAGCCGGGCACCATCTAGTTCTTCTGGTCTCATAGTTGTATAGGCTGTGGATCGCATGGTGTGCCAGTTGCTAGGACTAATTGTTTCCATGAATCTGGTTTTCTTCATTCTTCTTTGCTCTGGACCAGGAAAGATCCATTGTTGCATCCAGATGGCTGCTTGCAAGCTTTTAAGATCCCAGTTGCTACTTGCCAAAGTAGGATGTGGAACAATGTTTTGTGTAGTATGTTATGCCAATTGAACTTGATGTCCTCTGGGACTATGGTCCCGAGCCCACAGGTTCAACTACTCAGTCCCTCTGGGTAGCTGGCTATGACCAAGAAGTGACTACAACTTTGTCTCTTGTCAGCTCTACTATACACTTGGGAATTCAGATCATACAAATACAGTTATAGGACTAATAGGGTCTGCCAACCCTATACATGGTCTTGGGTACACTCCCCACTTCATAACCTAATAGTTCAGCCTATCTACCCATCTATCCACCCATATACCCATGTTTGTCTTCACTGACAACTCAGTACTGTATGTGTAAAAGGGTTCATTTTTGTTTTCTGTACCTCTCATGTACTTCTCCATGTCTTCTTTCTCAATGCCACCATATTGATCACTCACATTTGATAGAATGCCCTTCTCTTCACTCAAATCAATACTTATCTCTACCTATCTAATGGTATTCCCTCCCCTCCTCTTAGAATAATTCTTTTATTATTATTATTATTGTGATTTGGGTGAAGGTTTACAGAACAAATTTACTTTCCATACAGCAGTTCACATATACTTTGTCTCATGACATTGACCACAGTTTACCACAATGCAACAGCTCCCCTCCCACTTCCTCCCCATAG
>NW_006921626.1:14164201-14167768 GCF_000298275.1 Orycteropus afer afer | reverse complement strand
ATTTCCAAAGTTGCTGCTTATATATTGGAAGCAGACCACATCCCTAAAGCAGCTACTCAGCTGCTTGTGGTAGATCCCACCGTGGAGCTGATTGCCAGTCTCATCATGGGAAGTAACTACTACCAGCTGCTCAGCTGTATAACCAGGCCCAGCCAAGTTGACACAAACTTAACTACCACACCCAGCTAGAGCAAGGTTCTAACTTAATCAGACTTACTAGTGTGTAAAATCCATGTTCTTCACCTAATAAGATTTTTTTTTTTGGGGGGGAGGTTAATCAAAGTAATAATATCAGTACTGCACTATATAAAAGTTAGTCATGTGCCATGTGCTCTGATCTCAGCACTTTTACTTGTATTTAATCCCCATTTTAAAGATGAATAAATAAATAGCAACACAGAGAGGTTAATGTTTAAGGTAATACAACAAGGAAGTGGCAGAGCCAAGATTCAAAAGGAGTTTGTTTCCACCTACAGCCTGTGTTCTTAACTACTAATACTGCTTTACGAAAAAGGATAAAGGTCAGAACCCCCAAGATATGGTTCATGCCTTCATGGAGAAGGAATGAATATATCTGTGTGGCTTACAGGAGCTCTTGGTGGCATAGTGCCTAAGGCATTTGACTGCTAACCAGAAGGCTGATGGTTCGGGCCCACCAGCCACTCCTCAGAAGGAAAATTGGGCAATCTACTTTGTAGTGATACCACCTCGGAAACCCAAGGAGGGTTGCTATGAGTTGGATCCGACTCAACGGCAGTGAGTATGTGGCTCACACCTTTTCCTTCAGATGGCTACTCAGATGTCACCTTAGCGGAGAAGCTAATCAAAATAACATCCCCCCCCACACTCCCTGTTCCTATTATCCTGCTTTATTTTTTTTTTTTTTGTAGTGCTTATTATGCTTATTATCGTTAAACTTCTAATCATTACCATATATGTGTATTTGCTTGTCTCCCCTCATTATATCTGTGGCAAGAGGTGACGGAAAAGCTCAGCATCTTCAGCCAGAACAACATCAAGGGCTGATTGTGGTATAGACTATCAATTGGTCATATGCAAGTTCAAGTTGAACTTGAAGACAATTAAAACAAGTCCACGAGAGTCAAAATATGACCTTAATTATATCACTTCTGAATTCAGAGACCATCTAAAGAATGGATTTGATGCATTGAACACCAGTGACTGAAAACCAGAGGCATTGTGGGATGACATCAAGAACATCATCCACGAAGAAAGCTAAAGGTCATTAAAAAGACAGGAAAGGAAGAAAAGACTAAAATGGATGTCAAAAGAGACTCTGAAACTTGCCCTTGAACAGAGAGTAACTAAAGCAAATGGACGAAATGAGAAGATAAAAGAGCTGAACAGAAGACTTCAAAGAGCATCTTGAGAGAACAAAATCAGTTATTATAATGAAATGTGCCAAGACATGGAGTTGGAGCACCAAAAGGGAAGAACATGCTCAGCATTTCTCAAGCTAAAAGAACTGAAGAAAAAATTCAAGCCTCAAGTTGCAATATTGAAAGATTCTATGGGCAATACATTGAATGATGCAGGAAACATCAAAAGCAGATGGAAGGAATACACAGAGTCACTGTACCACAAAGAATTGGTCAACGTTCATCCATTTCAGGAGGTGGCCTATGATCAAGAACCAGTGGTGTTGAAGGAAGAAGTCAAAGCTGCACTGAAGGGAGTGGTGAAAAACAAGGTTCCAGGAATTGACGGAATACTCATTGAGATGTTTCAACAAATGGATGTGGTGCTGGAGGCACCCACTTGGCTATGCCAAGAGATTTGGAAGACATCTATCTGGCCAACTGACTGGACGAGATCTATATTTATACCCATTCCAAAGAAGGGCGATCCCACAGAATGTGTACATTATTGAACAATACCATTAATATCACACGCAAGTAAAATCTTACTGAAGGTAATTCAAAAATGGTTGCAGCAGCAGTATATTGACAGAGAACTTCCAGAAATGCAAGCTAGATTCAGAAGAGGACGTGGAATGAGGAATATCATTGCTGATGTCAGGTGGATCTTAGCTGAAAGCAAAGAATATCAGAAAGATGTTTACTTGTTTTTTATTGACTATGCAAAAGCATTTGATTGTGTGGATCATAATAAATTATGAAGTATGTTGAGAAGAATGGGAATTCCAGAATACTTAATTGTACTCATGAGGAACCTGTACATAGACCAGGAGGCTGTTCGAACAGAACAAGGGGACACTGCATGGTTTAAAATCAAGAAGGGCATGTGTCAGGGTTTTATCCTTTCACCATACATGCTCAATCTGTATGCTGACCAAATTATCCAGAAGCTGGACTATATGAAGAAGAATGTGGCACCAGGATTGGAGGAAGACTCATTACCAACCTGTGATACGCTGACAACACAACTTTGCTTGCTGAAAGTGAGGATGACTTGAAGCACTTACTGATGAGGATTTAAGACTACAGTCTGCAGTATGAATTACACCTCAATATAAAGAAAACAAAAATCCTCACAACTGGACCAATAAACAACATCATGATAAATGGAGAAAAGATTGAAGTTGTCAGACTTAATATTACTTGGTTCTACAGTCAATACCAGTGGAAGCAGCAGTCAAGATATCAGATGACAGGAATTAGAAATACCATTCGATCCAGCAATTGAATTACTAGGTATATATCCTAGAGAAGTGAGAGTCAGGACAAGAACAGATATATGCACACCCATGTTCATTGCAGCACTATTTACAGTAGCAAAAAGATGGAAACAACTTACATGCCCATCAACAGAAGAATGGATAACCAAACTATGGTGCATACACACAATAGAATACTATGGAACCCTAAAGAATAGAATCTGCAAAACACCGTATAACATGTGTTATACAGTGAACTTGGAGGACTTTATGCTGAGTCAAAGAAGTCAATCACAAAAGGACAAATATTGTATCAGTCCATTATTGTAAAAGGTCAATGGAAGGTTTCTGTATGGAAAGAAATTTTCTTTGTTGGTTACCAGGAGTGGGAGGGGAGGGGAGGGAGCATTGTTAGATAGGTAGAGATAAGTATTGATTTGGGTGAAGAGAAGGGCAGTGTACCAGATGTGAGTGATCACGGTGGCATTGAGGAAGAGGAAGACATGGGAGGTGCACGGGAAGTACAGACAACAAAGATGAATCCTTTTGCACATACAGTACTGTGTAGTTAGTGAAGGCAAACATTGATCTGCTACTGGATAGATGGGTTTACAGGCTGAACTATTAGATATGTCAATGCAGGGGCAAGTGTGCCTGAGACCATGTATAGCGTTGACAAACAATGTTTCTATAAGTGTATTTATATGTTCTGTAAAAATTCCCAGGTATATAGTAGAGCAGACAAGGGACAAATTTGTAGTCACTTCTTGACCACAGCCAGCCACCTAGAGGGAGCAAGTAGTTGGACCTGTGGGCTCAGGACCATAGTTGCGAGGGACATCAAGCTCAATTGGCATAACATATTACACAGAAACATTGTTCCACCTCCTACTTTGGCAAGTAGAGACTGGGGATCTTTTTTTTTTTTT
>NW_006921626.1:14133335-14163831 GCF_000298275.1 Orycteropus afer afer | reverse complement strand
CTGTGGCTTCCAGTCAGACAAAAGGTATATGAGCTGAACATTTACATTAGGTATATACTCCTTGGAGAGATCAATCATGGGAGAATAGAGGAGCTATGTATACACAGGGAGACAGCTTGAGGGGCAGGAGTGCATAGAAGGGAAGGATACAGGGAACAGGCAACTATGGGGAAGAAGTGAGAGGGGAGCTGTTGCATTGTGGGCAATTACAGTCAATGTCATGAGACAAAGTATATATGAGCTGTTGTATGGAAAATAACTTTGCTCTGTAAACTTTCACAAAAATCAGACACAAAAAAAGTTATCAGGCAACATGCAGCATTGGGCAAATCTGCTGCAAAAGACTTCTTTCAGGTGTTGAAGAGCAAAGTTATCTCCTTGAAGACTAAGCTGCGCCTGACACAAGCCATGGTATTTTCACAATGAATAAGGAAGATTGAAGAAGAATTGATGCTTTTTAGTTGTGGTGGTGAAGAATGCTGAAGGTACCATGGACTGCCAGAAGAACTAACAAATCTGTCCTGAAAGAAGTGTAGCTGGAATGCTACTTGGAAGTGAGAATGGCCAGACTTCATCTCACCTACTTTGGTCATGTTGTTAGAAGGGACCATTCCCTGGAGAAGGATATCATGCTTTCTAAAGAGGAGGGTCAACGAGAAAGGGGAAGGCCCTCAATAAGATGGATTGGCACAGTGGCTACAATGATGGGCTCAAGGATAGCAAGGATCGTGGGGCTGGTTGGTGTTTCGTTCAGCTGTGCATAGGGTTGCTATGAGTTGGAGATGACTCGACAACACCTAACAACAACAACCTCACTAAGAATGTAAATTCTATGAGTGTAGTCAGCACTCTATACTTATTTGCTGAATGAGTGAATGGGTATGTTTTTCTTGAATGAGCCTTACTGCTATTGCTGTTGTACGTTGGAGTGTTGCTGGCTCACGGACCTCATAAGACAGAGAGTAGAACTGTCCTATTGGGTTTTCTCACCTGTGATCTTTACAGAAAAAGAAGCCCTGGTGGCACAGTGGTTAAGTGCTCGGCTTGGTAACCCAAAGGTCATTTGTTTGAACCCACCAGCAGCTCTGTAGGAGAAAGTTGTGGCAGTCTGCTTCTGTGAAGATTCTAGCCTTGGAAACCCTGTCTGTAGGGTCACTGAGTTGGAATGATTTGATGTCTGTGGGTAGTCTTTATGGAAGCAGATCACCAGGTCGTTCTTTTGCAAGTGACTTGGTTTGATCCACCAATTTCTTAGTTTGCAATGAGCATTTAACCCACTGCCCTCCCAGGACTCTTGCTAGCTGTGTGGATAATTTGCACTGTCTGCTACTGCTGCTTCTCAATAGTACTGTATTGTTTGGGGCTTTTTAGTAATTAAGACTTTATGGGATCCCCCCACACACACTATGCTGTGGTCAGTCATTTAACTTCAGTTTGGCATAGAGAAGTTGTTGAAGTGTCCTGTTATCCATTCTCTTCTTCTAGTATGAGAGTTAAGTAAAAGCAAGAATGACTTAGGATTTTCATATTGGCCTGCAGAGGAAAAATCATTTGTGTTTTAGGGATCTGAGATACATAAAAATATTTCAGAGCCTGTAGTACTGCCATACTTCCTCTGTTGCTTGTCATTTGAAATGTGGTATCCATTTATATTAGTTGCAGATCATTGCTACTTTTGTTAAATGCCAAGGAGAATTAATCTGTCTTCTCTGATTTTTGTGCATAGTTCATGTTCTTCCTTTATTCCTTGAGGTTATCCTCAATTATTTTTCAAATGCCTTGCACTTCTTTGTAGTACACATATCTAGTTCTTAGATTTTAAACTTACTGCTCTCCCTCTCTCATAAAACCTCTTCCTCTATCAATTCCCCTGCTTCTTATCCACAGATCCCATCCTTTATTCACTGAGAAGAAAGAACCACAACCCAGTATTTCTCAAAGGCTTATCTGTAGCAGAATCCCCTGGGGAGAGTTAATGAGAATATACAGTCAGCATTTATGAGGAGCTTCCTGATTATTCTAATAGATGCTAAAGTTTGTTCTGACTAGTCAGTGAACTCCTCCAAATGTCTCCTGTCCCTTTTTGGCTGTTCTGGACTCCCTTTGAAGTCTGGATCTTTACATGTTGCTTATACCTGCATCCTAGACGTCTAGGGGGTTTACTGCCTGCCATGCTAGTCCCTGTTTTCTGTTTTGCTGTTCTGTTAGCACTTCTGATCTTTGCTTCCATAAATGTCAGTTCCCTTTCTCATTTCCTTCTCTAGCACCAGAACACTTTGGGGGAGAGTTCCAAATTGCTTCCTTCTATCTCTACTCTTCTTTCCTTTCTACATTTTTTCTCTTTCTCACAATTTTGACAAGACTTTCAATGTCTCTCCATTTCTTTCCTATATAGATATATAGTATATATAACTTGAATTGTCTATAGCTTGAATTATTTACTAGTTATTTCTAATTATACATCTCACCATCACATCAAACCCATTATCGAAACTAAACAGATATACTTTTATCCCTAAACCAAGTTATTTTCTCTCACTTTGATTGTGAAATAATTGATTTAATTTTAATTATTGATTTGTTTTATTTTTAATTGTAGGCTCTTCAGCAAAAGCCCTTGTCAGTTTAAAAGGTAAGAATTACAGCATTGTTAGGTATAGCATAAGCTAGGAATTTCATTAAATTAATTTAAATATAGTGTTACTTTTTTCCCTCTAAGTTATGATGCATAATAGCTTTTAAGTATTGGTGTTCATTAATAATAGCATTAAATTCATATGCTATTATATGAGAAAAAGTTCTTAATTGTTAAAAAATTATTAAGGAAAAATTTTTCCCTAAAATTATTGATTGGAGAACTTTATAATTAAACATTACAGACAGATTTTACTTAGATAAAGTATTTATTCAACAAATATGCTGGGATGGATGTTTGCATAGTAGTTTGTTTTTAAGAATTTTACCATTTAAGTAATAATGGAGGACTCCTAGAATGAATGTTAATTCTTTTCGATCTCTGAGAACAAAGTTAGACATGGTTTTTGGTCTTGCAGTTTTTTTTGTAGGTACATTAGACCAAACCTCTTAATATAGTTTATGTTGAAATTTACCTCTTGAGTAAGAGTCTACTAGGTAAGTAAACTTAGACTCAAGCTAGACATTCTCAAAGATTCATTAGTACTTTTTGTCTTTAAAGTTACTATTGTTGTGCTTTGCATTGGTGATTTACTAAATTGAGGAGACTGGTTATTTTCCAGAATGCCTAGGATCAATCTGATCCTACTTCTTTCCTTACTTGATTCTTTAAAATAGATACCTGAAAAAGAATTCCGGTATTCTGTTTTTTCTCCGTATTTAATCTATTTCTTTTTTTAAAATAAACCTTTGAGAAAATTATGTAAGTAATAAAAACTTCTAACAATTTAGAAAATGCTAATGAGCAGATAGAATGAAAGGAAACAAATCCATTGCCAGCAAGTTGATTCCAACTCAGTGACCCTATAGGACAGAGTAGAACTGCCTCATAGGTTTCCAAGGCTGTACATTTTTACAGCAGCATACTGTCTCATCTTTCTGCCATGGAGCAGCTGATAGGTTCAAGCTGCCAGCCTTTTAGTTAGCAGCTGAGCGCTTAACCACTGCACCGCCAGAGCTCCTTGAGGAAATAGAAGAAAATAAAATAATTTCTTAGTGTATATTCATCCTAGGTTTTCTATATATCTATCTATAAATAAACATGCCTTTTTACAAACATTAAACTTACCCTTTCTTATTTTTGTAGTGTGTCTAAACATTTGCTAGTTTGCCTATAACTCTAAAGACATTTTTTTGAGTTAAGGAGAAGAAACACCATGTTAATTTCAGTTTCACTTATCAAAGACTTCACATATTTATGAAAAAAAACATTTTGAAATATGCTTTAAATTTCAGGTTAGAAAGGGCTTTTTCCATTGCCCTGCTTTCATTCAGAATTGTACTGAAAATTAATGATATAGTTGTTGGCAAAATAGAATGGAGGAGCTACTAAAAACCAGAATGAAAGAAAAGAAGCCAAACATGTTTTAGTGTGAAAATTTAATTCTCTCACAATGCATTGCCTTATCAGATTATTTATATAATTTGACAAAAAAAAATACAGAAGAGATTTTTCATTTTCAGTTGACTAAACTTACTACAGTCAGTGTATTTTTTTCATATTAGTAAATATTGCAGGTATACTGTTTTATTATTGAGGTAGTGTTCATAGTATGAAATCTATTGAACTAAACTTAAATTTTATTAATAATTTTTCATTACAGAGGGAAGCTTATCTAACACATGGAATGAGAAGTATAATTCATTACAGAAAACGCCTGTTTGGAAAGGCAGGAACACAGGTTCTGCTGTGGAAATGGTAAGGAATCAGTTTTCCTTACATTTTAGAATAATGATAGCTAAATTGTCTATATTATTGTCATATGCTAGTTTTATGGCACAGTGAAAATTGCCCAAGTGTTTTTTTTCCCTGAACTGCGAGCATTTGAGTCCTTAAGTGCTATTGAGCAGCATTTAATTGTATTAAATTCGGTGTAGTCATTAATAATCTGGTCATCATTAAGCATTTGTTAAGTAATTGTGTTCCTTAAATAGTCCAAAAAAAAAAAACACTTCAATAATCCAGAAGTATACTTTTAAAAAAATTTTTTATTGTGATTTGGGTGCACATTTATAGAACAAATTTACTTTCCATACAGCAGCTCACATACACTTTGTCTCATGACATTGACTGCAATTTCCCACAGTGCAACAGCTCCCCTCTCACTTCTTCCCCATAGTTACCTCTTCCCTGTGTCCTTCCGTCCCATGCACTACTGCCCCTTGAGCTGTTTTCCTGTGCATACACAGCCCTTCTATTCTCCCATGATTGATCTTTCTAAAGAGAGTAAATGCCTAATGTAAATGTTCAGCTCATACGCCTGTCTCCAAAAGTATACTTTTATTAAATATGGAAAAATTTTACATGGCTCTGGTCCCTGCAAAAAGATACATAAATGAATGAGAAGGTATTAATATCTTGTGTAGTTCAAGAGTAAGTACATTTAAGGATAGCAATAATGGTGGCACAATATGAAAAATGTCATCAGTGTCCCTGAGCTGTAAATGGGGAAGTTGAAAAAAAAAAAATACATTTAGAGGTGGGAAGTAGAGGTGATGAGCATATAATTGGTATGACTAATGATTTTGAGGCCTCTCCCCCTCCTTTGCCCAACCAGGTCTTAGGATGATATCATCGTACTGAGCCAGAGTATTTGTGGTCAGTCATGAAACAAACTTGGATTTGGGATAAACAACAGCAGGCACAGTAGCCTGGGGAAGTGAACACTGTGTATGTGAGGAACTTTCCCTCTCTCAGTTCCCTTACCCTCACGGCCTTTTTCCTCTCCATCCATGATCAGGGGAAGGCAACAGGATAGAAAGACTATGGAGTATTGAGACTCTGAGCTGGTTTAATTCTAAGGGTCCATACCTCTACCCTTCACTCATTTGTATTCTGCCCATATGTTGTGAGCCTGAGGCTCATCTAAAACTATTTTCATTTGCCCTCTTTTCAAATATAAAAGTCTGTCTTGAGTGGTAGGATATCCTTATGGAAGGATATGGATTCAATTGATACGTTATTTCCATTGTTCCTTTCTGTTAATAAAACCTCTAAACCTAGGGTGGTCTGTGGATTTTTCATGTTATAGATCTTTAAGTCTATGATTTCAATTTCCTTTTGGTACATTAAAAAAAAAAAAAAAGGTTCTATAGGTACTTACCAGGTATTCATTATGTGTATCTTGTATTTATAGTCATCAATAGAAACTCAGCCAACAATTTTTTACAGCAGAACTAGTATAATATTATATACTTTTAGGGATACTGTTCTAGAATAATCTGATATCTTTTTCCTAGCCCAGCCCTATTTGGCAGACATATCATGTGATATGCCCAACTGGTATTAATTAACCCAGATGCCAACATAATTGAACTGGAATTTCCAGAACTTATTTTCCTATCTTCACTATTCAAGGGTGCCAGTGCACTATGGAAACTTGGATTCTACTTTTAATCATCACTTAGGTGCTTCATTTGTAAACAAATTGCATAAACCTTACTACTTTCTAAACCTAAGATTATTTATATTCGGCATTGCGTGCTTTTTATTACCCATACTTTATCCTTCTGTATTGCTGGTAATCCAGTGTTAGCTGTGTTTTCCAAATATAGAATTGTATTTTGGAACAAAAAAGGGAAATGTTTAGCCTTTCATTAAATAAAAAAGATTCTGTCATAGCCTTTCAGAAATTCAAAACGAAGTCGACTCTTTTCTGATGAAGATGACAGACAAATAAATACAAGGTCACCTAAAAGAAACCAGAGGGTTGCAATGGTTCCACAGGTATGTGTGTGTTAAAATTTTGTTCTCAGTGAGAGGAAGTGAGCAACTGCTGAACATAATAAAGTTTGTTATTCTATTATATTTTGAGTAATAAGTTATTTTGTTTAAATCAGTGCTTCAGCTTCTATTATTGTTACCTGGAAAAGGTTACAATACACCTTTTTTAAGCATGAAGATAGTGAACTAAGTAATTGGATTTGTCAATATAGAATCAGTTTGAGGTTTTGCATGGAAATGAGAGAAAAAATATTTTATAACTGAAAAAATATATAGAAGACTTTCATTATCCAAAAGAGAAATATATAGCATTAAATCATATCTCCTTTTTTTACTTTTGGCATTTTTGTTTTGTTTTTTAAAGAAAACATGGTGGACATGTAAGAATCAAAGGAATGAAAATTGGAGAAGGAAATAGTAACTTCAGGAATATGGTATTATTTTTCTCTGATCAAACTAAAACTTCTAATGTAGTCTGTTCCTACTTCCCTTTCATTGTTTTCTGAAAGTTTTATAAAACAAGATTTTCCAACATGATGGGTCATAGTAGAGATTGTTTTTTCAACCAAGGACTTGTTATTAAATAAAGGTATTGTCAACAATAACCAAACCCACTGCCATTTATTTGATTCTAACTCATAGTGACCCCCATTGGGTTTCCAAGGTTGTAAATCTTTATGGAAGTAGATTGCCTCATCTTCCTCCTATGGAGCAGCTGGTGGATTTGAACCACTGATCTTCTTGGTTAGCAGCCAAATACCTTTCCTACTATGCCATCAGAGCTCCTTGTCATCAACAATATGTCCTATCAAAAAACAAATAAAAAACTCATACATACCTTTTTGATACTTTGAAACATGTAAAAAGAAGAAAAATGCATCTTGAACTTTTTTTTAAATACCAGGGACAAGTATATATAAGCATCTAAAATGCAATTTAAAAATTTGACCTAATTGAAACTAATACACCAACATGTAACGCTTAGCTCAGTAGGTGTTGGGTACAAAATTGTATGAGTATATGAAATAGTTAAAGAACAATTTTGCTAGCTGTCTTAACTTTAGAAGGGCTCTGTTGGGATAATATAGATGATCAGGTTTGATTAGATTTTTACATTTCCAAATGTTTGGATTGTTTTAGAGTTCTTTTTCCTCCTCCAACTTTTTATTATGAGAATTTTCAAACATTTAAAAAAAAAAAAGAAAGAATAGTGCAATAGACACCTCTATACTACCCACCTAGTTCAACAAATTACGGTTTTCTATATATGCTTTATATGTATGTATGTTTGTGTTTGTATATATACATTTTTTTCTAAACCCGTAAAACTTTAAAATACATCTTCTTAGATAAGGGCTTTACCCTACTTAACCTTTAATAGCAACCAAATTATCACATCTAAGAAATTAACAATAATGTCCTAATAATATCTAATACCTAGTCCTTACCTAAATTTTTGCAGTTGTACTCTAAATATCTTTTATAGGTAGTAAAGTTACCTTTTTGTTAATTTCTAATATGATTGCATTGTGGTCAGATAACACGATTTATATGATATTGATTGAAATTTGTTAAGTCTTGCATTAGGGTTTGGTATGTACTCAGTATATGTATAAGTAGAGAATATACAGTTTCTGATTAATGGATGCAGTGTTCTGTATATCCATTAAAAACCAAAACCAAACTCACTGCCGTTGAGTTGTTTCCAACTCATAGCAACCCCTCCTTGAGTTTCCGAGACAGTTTCACTATGGAAGTAGATTGCCCAACCTTCCTTCCAAGGAGTGGCTGGTGGGTTTGAACTGTCAGCCGTTTGGTTAGCCGTCACATGCCTTAGGCACTGCACCACCAGAGCTCTGTATATCCATTAGATTGAGCTAATTAATTGTGTTGGTTGAATTTTCTGTACCCTTATAAATGTTTGGTTTGTTTGATTTATCAGTACTGAGAAAGGTGTATTAAAATTTTCCATAATGATGGTAGATTTATCAATTTTTCCTTCTATTGATTTTTGCTTTATATATTTGTACTGTTAGGTAAATTAATGTTCAGAATTGTAACATCTTTCTTATGAATTGTTCTTTGTATTGTTTTATCTATACTAATGTGTTTTGCCTTAAAGTGTGATTGGGCTAATAATAATAACACAGCTACATCAACTTTCTTTTGGTCAGTATTCATCTGTCTCTTTCCAGCTTCAAAAGTTTTATACCCTTTTGTTTGAGGTGATACTTCTACAAAATTAGATTTTGTTTTTGTTCTAATGTGAAAATACTCATCTTTTAATTGGAAAATGTAGTCCATTTATATTTATTTCAGTTATTAATATATTTCAATTTATTCTTATTATTTTATATTGGACATTGTATTTACTCTGCTTTTTCTATGATTTTTGCTATATTTTAAGTTTTGCTTTCTTTTGACTGATTAAATTTTCCTTATTAACTTTTCTTTATTATTCTATTGATATGGAAGTTTTTCATGGTAGGTATTTCTACTCTTTTGGTGATTCCTCTTAGATTTTAACAGGTACTCCAGAAACAGTTAATCATTATCTCCTGAGTATATCCCATCTGAATTTAAAGACCATCTGAAGAATAGATTTGCTGCATTGAACACCAGGGACTGAAGACCAGGAGAGTTGTGGGATAATATCAAGGACATCATTTGTAAAGAAAGCAGGTCATTAAAAAGAAAGAAAAGGCCAAAATGGATGTCAGAAGAAACTCTGAAACTTGCTCTTGAATGTAGGATTGCTAAAGCAAATGAAAGAAATGATCAAATAAAAAGGTGAACAGAAGATTTCAAAGCATGGCTCAAGAAGACAAAAGTGTTATAATGAAATGTGCAAAGACCTGGAGTTAGAAAATCCAAAGGGAAGAAGACACTTGACATTTATCAAGCTAAAACAACTGAAGAAAAAATTCAAGCCATGAGTTGCAATATCGAAGGATTCTGTGGGCAAGATATTTAATGATGCAGGAACCTACAAAAGAAATGAAAGGAATGCACAGTCACTGTCCCAGAAAGAATTGGTCAGCGTTCAACCATTTCAGGAGGTAGCATATGATCTAGAACCAGTGGTTTGAAGGAAGAAGTCCAAGCTGTACTGAAGGAATTGGCAAATACCCATTGAGATATTTCAGTAAATGGATGCAGCACTGGAAGTGCTCACTTGTTTATGCCAGGAAATTTGGAGGACAGCTATCTGGCCATCCAATTAGAAAAGCTCTGTATTTGTGCCTGTTCCAAAGAAAGATAATCCAAGCAGAATATGGAAATTATTAGACAATATCATTAATATCACATGCAAGTAAAATTTTGCTGAAAATAATTCAAAAGTGATTGCAGCAGTATATTGACAGGGAACTGCCAGAAGTTCAAGCCGACGTTAGATGGATCTTGACTGAAAGCAGAAAATACCAGAAAAATGTTTATCTGCATTTTATTGACAATACACAGCATTTGACTGTGGGTCAGAACAAATTATGAATAACATTGCAAATTCCAGAGCACTCAATTGTCCTCATGAGGAACCTTCACATAGATCAAGAGGCAGTCATGCAAACAACAAAGGGATACTGCATGGTTTAAAATCAGGAAAGATGTATCAGAGCTGTTTCTTTTTACCATACTTTGTTTGCTGAGCAAATAATCTGAGAAGCTGACAATATGAGGAAGAGCAAGGCATCAGGACTGAAGGAAGATTCATTAACAATGTACCATGTGCAGATGATACAACCTTGCTTGCCGAAAGTGAAGAAGACTTGAATCACTTATTGATAAAGATCAAGACCTTCAGTATGGATCACACCTCAACATAAAACAGCAATCCTCACAACTGGACCAATAAGCAACATCATAATAAATAGAGAAAAGATTGAAGTTGTCAGGGATTTCATTTTACTTGGATCCACAATCAACACCCACAGAGGCAGCAGTCAGGATAATCAAACAAAGTATTACATTGGGCACATATGCTGCAAAACACCTCTTGAAAGTGCTAAAGAGCAAAGATATAATTTTGAAGCCTAAGGTGTGCCTGACCCAGGCCATTGTTTTTTCGGTAGCCTCATATGCATTTGAAAGATAGACAGTGAATGAAGGAGACCACAGAAGAATCGATGCATTTGAATTATGGTGTTGGTGAAGAATATTGAATATACCACAGACTGCCAGAGGAACAAACAAATCTGTCTTGGAAGAAGTTTAGCTGATGTGCTCTTTAGAAGCAAGAATGGCCAGACTTGTCTCTTGTACTTTGGTCATGTTATCAGGAGGGACTACTTCCTGTAGAAGGATATCATGCTTTGTTAAGTAGAGAGCAGAAAAGGGGAAGACTCTCAACAAGATGGTTTGACACAGTGGGTATAACAATGGGCTCAAGCTAGAAACAATTGTGAAGATGGCACAGGACCAGGCAGTGTTTTGTTCTGTTATGCATAGGGTTGCTATGACTTGGAGCAGACTCAACAGCATCTAACAGCAACAACTCTCCTCCCAACCAATAAAAGGACTTTACATGTTATTTCTGTCCACTAATTTAGTTGTATTTTGATTTTTAAAAAATCTTCATTGAGGAATAATTCATATAAAATGCAATTCACCAGTTTTAAGTGGACACTATGATGATTTTCACTCCATTTTCCCCTTCCTCTATCCCCTAGAAATCACAAATCTTTTGTCTTGATGAATTTAACTACTTCAGATGTTTCATATAAGTGGAATCATACAATATTTGCCTTTTTGTGTCTGGCTTATTTCACTTAGCATAATGCTTTTGTGGTTCCTCTATGTGCTGGCATGTATCAGAACTTCATTTTTCTTTATAGCTAAATTATACTTCATTGTATGTATATGCCACAATTTGTTTATCCCTCCTCTTGCACTGGACACTTGGGCTGTTTCTCCCTTTTGTCTATTGTGAGTAATGCTGCAGTGAACATTGGTTTACCTATGTCTTTGAGTTGCTGCTTTCAATTCATTTGAGTATATACCAAGCAGGAAATGGCTCAGTCATATAGTGTTTCTATGTTTAACTGTTTTAGGAACCATCTAAGTGTTTTCCCTAGTAGCTGCACCATTTTACATTTCCTTCTACACTAAGCTTTTTAATTTTTCCACATCCTTATCAATACCTGTTTTCCATGGCTTGTTTTAATAATACCAAATCAAAACCAAACCCACTGCCATCGAGTTGATTATGACTCAGCGTCCCCCATTGGGTTTCCAAGGCAATAAATCTTTAGGAAAGCAGGTTGCCTCATCTTCCTTCCACAGAGCAGCTGGTGGTTTTGAGCTGCCACCTTCTGGTTAACAGTCTAATGACTTAAGCACTGCGACACCAGAGCTCCTTCTGTTTTAATTATGGCCACCAAAAAAAAAAAAAAAAAAGTCAATTTTGACACATGGTGTGGTGGTTAAGTTTGTGTGTCAACATGGCTGGACCTAGTTGAGGGACTTGGCAGCTGAACGTAGTTATTCCCCATGGTGAAATTAGTAATTAACCCATGGTGGCATCTACTGTGAGCAGCTGAGAAGCTGCTTGGGTATGTAGTCTGGTTGCTGTATATAAGAAACAGCTTTGGGAATGGTCTCTGGCTTATGGCATGCTTGAGCCTTGCACGTAGCTGTGTCATTGTTCAGCAGCCTGGTGTGCTCTGCCAACCTTTGGACTTTCAATGGACTTGAATGAATGGCCTGACGTGTGGTTTGGTAACATTGGGACTGTGCTTTTTTAGTTGTCAACCTTGGGCTTGTCAGCCTCTAGCTCCAGTAGGCCAGGAGCAGGAGGCAGAGCTAGAGCCCAAAGTTGAGGGGCTTTCACCCAGCCAGCCCCTAGAGCCTGGCACTTTGAACTCACACTTAAAGCCTCCAAACTATAAGAGAATAAACTCCTATTAAAGCCATCCCATTGGTGGTATATTCCTGTCAGAGCGGCAGTAGGTAACCAGAATGCATAGCAACCATATAGGACAGAATAGAACTGCTCCATAGAGTTTCTAAGGCTGTAAATCTTTAAGGAAGCAGACTGCTTCATCTTTCTCCTGCAGAGTGGCTGGCGGGTTTGAACTGCCAACCTTTTGATTAGCAGCCATATGCTTTAAGCACTGTGCTACTTTCAAACCAAAAAACAAACTCACTGCCGTCGAATTGATTCCAACTCCTCCTTGGGTTTCCAAGGTGGTATCTATGGAAGTAGATTGCCCAGTCAGTCTTCTTTCCATGGAGTGGCTGTTGGATTTGAACTGCCAGCCTTTTGGTTAGCAGTCACATGCCTTAGTCACTACACCACCAGAGTTCATTTTGGTTTTGATCTGCATGTCTCTGATACTAATGATGTTGAGTATCTTTTATGTACTTACTGGTCATTTGCATATTTTCTGAGAGAAATATCTATTCATGTCTTCTGCCTTTTTTTATTTTTTCCTGTGTACATTTTATTATGGTTTGGGTTAAAGTTTACAGAGCAAGATAGTTTCCCATTTGACAATTTATACACATTTTACTTAGTAAATTTAATTGTAATCCCCTCAACGTGATAACACTTCCCACTTCCTACCTGTGTTCCCTGTTTACATTCTTTTGGCTGTTTTAAAATTTGATTGTTACTGTTTTTGTTGTTGAATTTTAACAGTTCTTTATAAATTCTGGATATTAAACTGTTACTTGATACATACCAAAAAACCAAACCAAACCTGTTGCCATTGCCTTGATTCTGACTCATGGTGACCCTATAGGACAGAATAGAACCACCACATTGGGTTTCCAAAGCTATAAATCTTTAGAAAAGCAGACACCCACATCTTTCTCCTGCAGAACAGCTGGTGTGTTTGAACTGCTGACCTTTTGGTTAGCAGCTGTGCACTTAACCTTTGTGTTGGCAGAGCTCCATATCTAATATATGATTTCCATATATTTCTTCCTATTCTGTAAGCTTTCTCTTCATTTGTCCCTTAGTGCACAAAAGATTTTGATTTTGATGAACCAAAAACCCACTACCATCTGGTTGATGCTGACTTATAGCAACCTTATAAGGCAAAGTAAAACTGCCTTGTAGTGTTGCCAAGGCTGTAAATCTTTATGGAAGCAGACTGCCTCATATTTATCCTGTGGAGCGACTGCCAAAGTTTTTGGTTTGCCAGACTTTTGGTTTGCAGCCCAATGCAAACACTGAACCACCAGAGTTCCTTAATTTTGATGAAGTCCTGTTTATTTTCTTTTGTTACTCATGCTCAATCTTTCATGTTGGTTAAATTTATTCCTAGGTATATTATTTTTTAGATGCCATTATAAAAGGCATAGTTTTCATAATTTTCTTTTCATAGTATTAGTTGCTGTTGTATAAAACACAACTGTTTTCTTTGTGTCATATCTGAACATTGAATTGCCTAAAAGAAGATCTTGATTTTTACTTAGATATTTACTCCTAAAAGGTTTATAATTTTAGTTCTTATATTTAGGTCATCGATCTATTTTGAGTTAACTTTGTAAATGATGTGAGGTGTGGGTCTAGCTTCATTTCTTTTACATGTGGAAATCTGCTTGTCCCAGCACCATTTGTTGAAGAGACTTTTCTTTCCCCCATTGGATTGTTGAAAATCAGTTGTCCATAGATACGTGGGTTTTAGTTCTCAATTATAGTCCATTGGTCTGTAGATCTGTCTTTATACAAGTACTATACTTTTTGTTACAGTAGCTTTGTATACATTTTAAAATTGGGACATGTAAATCTCCTACTTTGTTCTTTTTTTCCCCCACAATTGTTTTGGCTGTTCAGGACTAACTGCAGTCCCATGTGAATTTAATGATTGGCCTTTCTATTTCTACAAAAATGGCTGTTGGAATTTTAATAGGAATTGCATTGTCTCCATAGATTGCTTTGGGTAGAATTGACATGTTAACAATATTAAGTCTACCAAACCATGAACACAGAATATTTTTCCATTTATTTGGATCTTCTTTGATTTTTTTCAATAGTTTTATAGTTTTCAGTGTAAAGATCTTTCATGTTGGTTAAATTTATTCCTAACTATATTATTCTTTTAGATGCCGTTATAAAAGGCATGGTTTTCTTTATTTCTTTTTCAGAGTGTTTGTTGCACTGTCGTATAAAACACAATTGTTTTCTTTGTGTTGGTACTGTACCCTGCAACTTTGCTGAATTCATTTATTAGTTCTTGTAGATTCTTTTTTATTATTATTTATTTTAAGAGCTTGTTTTAGCTCTTAAAGATTCTTGGAAGTTTTCTCTCTACAGGAAGTCCTAGGGTTGGGCAGGTCCCACTCAACTAGTACCTGCCTTTTACTTTATTTAAGTTTGTCCTTACTTTGAAACAGTTGAACCAACCCCTACTCCCAATAGTTTTCATCACAGTTACCTTTGCTTGGTGCACTATGGAGCTTTTAAATCACTGAAAAGGTTTCTAGCCTTTTCTTGTGCTTAAACAAACAAACAAAAAAACCAAACCCAATGCCATCAAGTTGATTCTGACCCATAGTGACCCTCATTGGGTTTCTAAGGCAATAAAATCTTTACAGAAGTAGATTGCCCAACCTTCCTTCCAAGGAGTGGCTTGTGAGTTTGAACTGCCAACTTTCTGGTATGCAGTCAGATGGCCTAGGCGCTTGACTGCTAACCAGAAGGGTGGCAGTTCAAACTCACCAGCCACACCTTGGAAGGAAGGTTGGGCAATCTACTTCCATAGTGATACTGCCCCAGAAACCTAAGGAGGGGTCGCTATGAGTCGGGTGTGACTCCACGGCACATAACAGCACAAAGTAAGGCTAAATGAGAACTGTAGGCACCTGTTCTGACTTAACTACAGATTTGATTTAAGGACATACTTCAGAATGGATCTTGTTCCTGTCTCAGGGCCTGCCTGTATGTCATGTGTGACTAGAGATTTTTTTTTACTTTTCTGATTTCGATGCCTTTTATTTCATTTTCTTGCCTAAATAGCAGGACTTCCAGTACAATGGTGAATAACAGTGGTGAAACTGAGCATCCTTGCTTTGTTCCTGATCTTAAGGGAAAAGCTCAGTCTTTCATTTTTGTCAGATAGCTTTTCTGTGTCAGTTGAGAGGATCATGTAGTTTTTTTCCTTCATTTTATTAATATGGTGTATTATATTGATTTTTTCATAATGAACCACCTTTGTATTCCTGGGATAAATCCCACTTGGACAAAAGTGTATAATACTTTTAATATGTTTTTGGATTTGGTATGCTGGAGTTTTGTTGAGGATTTTTTGAATTTATATTCATTAGGGATATTGATCTGTAGTTTCCTCCCCCCTCCCGCCTTGTGGTCTGTTTATTTGACTTTGGTATCAGAATACTGCAGGCCTCATAAAATGAGTTAGGTACTTTGTTGGGTACCAGGGTGGGGCTGGGGAGGTGAGTCGGACTAGGATGGAACACTGCAGAGGGGGGGACCCATGAGTTAGACAGTGTTCCATCCATCTGTTTTTTGGAAGAATGAAAATAATTGGTGCTTGTTCTCTAAATGTTTGGTAGAATTCACCAATGAAGCCATTCGGTGCTGAACTTTTCTGTGTTGGGAGGTTTTTTGTTGTTTAAACTTTTTATTGAGGTTTGGGTGAAAGTTTACAGAGCAAATTGATTTTCTGTTCAACAGCTTATATACATTTTGTGTCCTGACATTGATTGCAATGCTCACAGTGGAACAGCACTACTTCTACCTCTTCTCTGTGCTTATCATTTCCCTTTGTCCTTCTTTCCTATCCATTCCTGCCTTCTGAGCTTTATCCCTAAGTTTTTTAAGTACTCTTTCACTCTCTTCCCTTGTTATAGAAGATACTCTGTTTCTCCTTGAGTCAATTTAGGTAGTTTGTATATTTCACACATTTATCCATTTCATCTCAGTTATGTAGTTTGTTAGTATATAGTTCATAGTATTCTCTTGGGAGCTCTGGTGGTGGCTTACCTAAGGCATTTGACTGCTAACCAGAAGCCTGGCAATTCAAACCCACCAGCCACTTCTCGGACGAAGGTTGGGCAATCTACTTTGTAGGGATACTGCTGCGGAAACCCAAGGAGGGGTTGCTGTGAGTTGGAAACGACTCAATGGCCCTGAGTTTGGGTTTTGTTGTTTGTTTGTTTGTTTTTTGTTGTTAGTGTTCTCTTATAGTCCTTTTAATTTCTGGAAGGTTGTTAGTAATGTTGCCGTTTTCATTTCTGATTGTAGTTATTAACATCTCTTTTTTTTCTTTATCAGTGTAGCTAGGAGGTCTATCAGGGAGCTCTGGTAGCATAGTGGCTAAGGCACTTGACTGCTAACCAGAAGGCTGGTGGTTCAAACCCACCAGCCACTCCTCGGAAGGAAGATGGGGCAATCTACTTCTGTAGTGATACTGCCTTGGAAACCCAAGGAGGGGTCGTTATGAATCGGGGCCGACTTGACGGCACATAACAACAACAACAGGAGGTCTATCAATTTTATTGATCTTTTCAAAAACAGCTTTTGGTTTTGTTGATTATTGATTGTTCTGTTCTCTATTTCATTTATCTTTGTTCTAATCTTAATTGCTTTCTTCTTTTCTGGTTGCTTTGGGCTTTGCTCTTTCTTTTCTAGTTTCTCAAAGTATAAAGTTAGGTTATTGGTTTGGGCTTTTCTCTTTTAATGTAGGCGTTTATAGCTATAATTTTCCCCCCGAGTATTGTGTTTGCTGTTTAAGTTTTGGTATGTTTTGTTTTTGTTTTCATTCATCTCTAAATATTTGATTTTCCTTACAATTTCTTCTTTGATTCATTGGCTTCTTAACAATATGTTGTTTAATTTCCAGGAAGCTCTGGTGGTACAGTGGTTAAGACATTCAGCTGCTAATGAAAACGTTAGTGGTTTGAACCCACCAGCAGCTCCATGGGAGAAAGATGAGGCACTTTGCTTCCATAAAGATTTAGTGCTTTGGAAACCCTGTGGGACAGTTCTACTGTGTCCTGTAGGGTCACTATGAGTCAGAATTGACTTGATAGCAGTGGATTTGGTTTTTGGTTTTGTTTAATTTCCACATTTTTGTGGAATTTCCAGTTTTCCTGTTACTGACTTCTAGTTTCATTCCACTATGTTTGAAGAAAATACTGTGTATGATTTCAATCTTGTTAAATATATTGAGGCTTGTTTTGTGACCTAATATGTGATTTGTCTTATGGAATGATCTCTCTGCATTGGAGAAGAATGTATGTGTTACTGTAGTTAAGTGTTCTATAAATGCGTGTTATATCTACTTGGTTTATAATGCCATTCAGATCCTCTATTTTACTTGTTAATCGTCTGTCTGAATGTTCTATCTGTAATTGAAAATGGTATGTAGAAATCACCAACTGTTATTGTGTAATAAAGTTGCGGAGGGATGGACACCTCTTACAATCTTTGTAGACTAGCTTATAAACTATTCTGGGTCATTCTTTAAACAAAACTGGGAGATCCACCTGAAAAGAAAGTTTAGGAGTACCTCAGGTCTTCCTGGGCATGCATCTTGCCCTGTATATGTGTGAAGTGCTTTTCAAGAGCAGAAGTTTTTCATTTTGAATAAGTTAGTTTATCAGTTTTTAAAAGATTTATCTATATTGGTGCATGTATTTGTAGCTTATTCCTTTTTATTGTAGAGTTGCATTCCATTGTTTGTTTATTCATCTATTGATGGACATTTGTTTTTGTTTCTCTATTTTTCCATTTTGGGGCTATTTTGAATAAAGCTGTTGTGAATATATATGTGTAGAGGTCTTTGTGTAGAATGTTTTCATTTTTCTCTGGTAAATACTTAGGCATGGAATTGCTAAATCATGTAAGTAACTTTATAAGAAACTGCCAAAGAGTTTTCCAAAGTGGTTGTACAATTTTGCACTCCTACCAGTAATAGTGAAGTCCCTAAAGGCACTTGATTGCTAACCAGAAGGCTGGCAGTTCAAACCCACTAGCCACTCCTTGGAAGGAAGATGGGGCAATCTATTTCCGTAGTGATACTGCCTTGGAAACCCAAGGAGGGGTCGCTATGAGTTAGGTCCGACTTGATGGCATATAACAACAACAACAACAACCAGTAATATCGTAGTACCTAAGGCATTTGACTGCTAACCAGAAGGCTGGCAGTTCAAACCCACCAGCCACTCCTCCGAAGGAAGGTTGGGCAATCCACTTCCGTAGTGATACTGCCTCGGAAACCCAAGGAGGGGTCGCTATGAGTCCAGGCTGACTCGACGGGACATGACAACAACAGTAATAAATGAAGTTCTAGTTGCTTTGTGTCCTTGTCAACACCTGGTATTATTGTCTTTTAAATTGAGTGTGAAGTGATACTGTATTTTGATTTTAATGTGTATTTCCCTAATGACTAATCATGTAGAGCAAGAGTCAGCAACTTTTTTTTTTTTTTTTTTTTTGTAAAAGGCCAGATGGTAACTATTTTAAGGGTGTAGGCCAAATGAGAACTAATCCAGGGTACTCAACTGGCCCAAGAAGTCATAGACCATACATAAATGAATGCTGTGGCTATGTTTCAGTGAAACTTTATTTACAAAAAAAAGGCAGCTGGCCTACAGACTAGTTTGCCAACCTCTAAAGTTGGGCATCTCTTCATGTGCTCAATGGCTGTTCTTATATCCTTTGTGAATTATCAGTTCAGATCTTTTACCCTTTACAAAATTTGGTGGTTTGGTTTGTCTTATTATTGAGTTACAAACATTTTATATATATTCTAGGTTCAAGTTCTTTAACAGATATCTGTACTACAAATATTTTCATCCAGTCTATGACCTCCTGTAAAAGGGTAGTGTAGTATTAGTCTCAGAACCTAACTTGATGGGGGATAATGAGAATCACCATCCACACAAAGTAGATTCCCATGAAGTGGAGATCAGCTGTCTCTCCCAAGATACTCTCTGCTTCCCTCTGGGTTCAATATTATGTTTCATTGGCCACACAGAACTCATACACCATACTTAAAAGTTTACTGGTTTATTAAGTGAATAAAGAGACAAGTCAAGATCAGGATCAATAGACTACAACTCAGAGTCAGGATCAGGAAGCATGCATGCAGAGACAGTCTTCTTCAGTGTAGGACAACTCTCTGCTCTTCTCAGCCATGCAGGTCTCTCTCAGGACAGGCCTTCTCTCAGAGCAAGCTCCTCTCGGCTCTGCCATCATTGCTGCTGGCTCTGCCACTGGGCCTCTTGCCACTAGTTCTGCTCCCAGACCCCTTTTGAGCCTCTTACTATCTTAAGTGTTCTTTTAGAAGGTTCCTTGCCACCTCTCTCTGCTGCTGGTTTCTTTTCTCTTCTTTGTTCCTTCTTTCTGTCACAAAAACCTCTATGGAGTGCTACTTAAATACACAAACTCCTTGTCAGGTTCAAGGCATGGCACTCCCACCAGGACCATGAACTGACCATCCCTGTCATGAAAGGCCACAGATACTTCATTTGCGTAACAGGCTATTGTTGCCTCATTTCCATAGTCTGTTGACCCAATGCCTGCAAGGTGCGTACCAATCACAGGGCAAGCTGCAACCCAGGACCAGACAAGTAATCAAAACCAAGTTGTATACAGCTTACCCGGGAACTGTCAGTCAACCTGGACAAATATAACAAACCCTCTGCGGTAGAAAACTAGGACAAAAGTAACTAGCACCTTAGGACTTGGGGGAAAAATCTTTCAAGCTCTTTTTCCAAAGAATAAGGCAAAAGGTCACGTAAAGAAACTCATTTTACCACATCTTTTTACTTTCTTAATTGGGTCTTCTCAAGAGCAGACGTTTTTAGTTTTGAGTAAGTGTAATTTATCCATTTTTTATGGTTATTATTTCCTGTGTTATATCTTAGTAATCTTTGCTTACTACAAGCTACTGAAAATTTTTTTCCTGTGTTCTGTGAGCAAGGTAGTTTCAGATTTTGTGTTTAGGTCACCAGTTCATTTTATATTGTGTAATGGTTTTTTAAGACATAAGTATCAAGATTCTTTTTTTTTTTTTTCCTTTCTGTCTAGTGATTTTAGGACTGTTTTTGAAAAGAAGGTCTCTTTTGAATTTCCTTGACACATTTGTCAAAAATCAACTGACTGTAAATGTGTGGGACTATTTTTGGACTCTGTTCTATTCCATTGATATGTATGCTTATCTTTACGCCAGTACCACACTACAGTAATTACTGGTGGTTTTTAAAAAAGTTTTGAAATTAAATAGCATGAGTCTTCCTGCCTTTTTTGTTTTGAAATTGTTTTGTTAGTCTTTGCATTTCTATATAAATTTTGAATGAGTTTGTCAGTTCCTACCAATAAAAGCCTTCTGGGATTTTGATTGGGATTACATTGAGTCTGTAGACCATTTGTCACATGCTTTTTCTGATCTATTGAGATGGTCATATTTTTTCCTCTTATATTCCTGTAACTTGGTGAACCGTTTTTTTTTTTTTTTATATATATATTTAGCATACTTTGATTTCCTTAGATAAACCCTTCTTGAGCCTGACATATTTGTCAAGAACTAGGAAGGTTCTGAGATTTTATCCTATTTGTAAGCTAATATAACTACTAGCTTTAATGTTTGATGGATGGTACATCTTCTGGTTACCTAGTGCTTCTCTGACAAGAAATATACCACAAATTGGATGGACTTAACAAATAGGAGTTTATTCTCTTACAGTTTGGAGGCTTTAAGTCCAAGTTCAAAGTGCCAGGCTCTAGGGACTGGGTCAGAGCCCCTCAACCTTGGGGTCCAGCTCTGCCTCCTGTCCTGGCCCACTGAAGCTAGAGGCGTTTCTTCACTCAGACGGCTGCTAGCTGCTGAGGCTGACAAACCCAAGGTTGACACGTAAAAAGGCACAGTCCCAATGTTACCAAACCACACAGCAGGCTGTTCATTTAAGTCCATTTTAAGTCCCAAGGTCAGCAGAGCATGGCAGGCTGCTGAACAATGGCATGGCTACATACAGGGTCTATGTGTGCCATAAGCCAGAGACCATTCCCAAAACTGCTGCTTATATACAGGAAGTAGAACACATACCCAAGGCAGCTACTCAGCTGCTTGTGGTAGAGCCCACCATGGAGTTGATTGCCAGTCTCATCATGGGGAATAACTGCCACCAGCTGCCCAGCCACTCAACCAGGCCCAGCCAAGCTGACACACAAACATAACTACCAAACTACACATGAGACCCCTGTGTCAGAAACAAAGGATTTTATTATGGCACAACAAGCTTCATGGGCATCACCTAATTGTTTCAGTTCTTTTTGGTCATAGTCTCATGAAGGAGACACAGTGGTGCCACATGACACATGTGGTGTGTTGCATTTCAGGCAAGGAACACTGAAATTGAGTAATCTGTTGTTTTTTATGGAGATGTTATCATCCCTCAAAGGTGCTTACTGCAAGCACAGTCCTGAGAAAAGGCCTGGGAAAAGAACAGTCTGGGCTTTGCAATCTTGTCACATCCAGCAAGACTAGTAGTACAAGACACCCAAAGAAAATTGTTGTACCAACATTATTATCATTTTTATGTATTGCTAAATTTGAATTACTAACATTTTATTAAGATTTTTAATTTTTATGTTTATGAGGGATATTGATATGTGTGTGTGTGTGTGTGTTTGCTTCTTGTAATACCTTTGTCTTGTTTCAAAATCTAGGTAATCCTGGCCTTACAGAATAAATTGGAAAGTGTTTTTTTTCTCTTGTGTTTTCTGAAGGAGTTGGTGAAGGGTTGGTGTTATTTCTTCTTGAATGTTTGGTGAAATTTATCAGTGAAGCTATCTGGGCCTGGCATTTTCTTTGTGGGAAGGTTTATAATTATGAATTCCATTTCTTTAATAGATAAGGGGATATTCAGATTGTCTATTTCTTCTTGAGTTAGTTTGTTCATTTGTGCTCTGTGGTAGTTATGTTTGTGTGTCAACTTGGCTGGGCCTGGTTGAATGGCTGGGCAGCTGGTGGTAGTTATTCCCCATGATGAGACTACCTTGGGGATGTGGTCTGCTTCCTGTATATAAGCAGAAGCCTTGGGAATGGTCTCTAGCCTATGGCACGCTTGGACCCTGCATGTAGCCTTGTTGTTGTTCAGCAGCCTGCCATGCTCTGCCGACCTTGGGACTTAAAATGGACTTGAATTAATGGCCTGCCGTGTGGTTTGGTGACATCGGGACTGTGCCTTTTTCACTTGTCATCGTTGGCCTTGGCAGCCTCAGCAGCCAGCAGCTGTCTGAGTGAAGAAAAGCCTCTAGCTTCAGTGGGCCGAGAGCTGGAGGCAGAGCTGAAGCCCAAGGCTGAGGGGCTTTCACCTAGCCCCTAGAGCCTGGCACTTTGAATGTGGACTTCTAGCCTTCTGAACTGTAAGAGAATAAACTCCTGTTTGTTAAGGCTATCCCATTTGTGGTATATTCTTGTCAGAGCGGCACTAGGTAACCAGAACATGCTCTTCTAGGAATTTGTGCATTACATCTAAATTAATCAAATTTATAGTATTTATAGGAATCTTATATAGAGTTAGCCAAACTCAAGGTTAAGGGTACAGTTCTCTAACCTGCCAAGTCTGCCCAAGACTTCTGACATCAACTGCAGTTTGAGGGCTTCCAAAATAATACCCTCAGGTCCAGTAATTTGTGAGAAGAACTTAAAGAATTCAGCAAAGTACTATCCTTATGATTATTGTTTTATAACAACACTTCTGTTTCTTCCTGTGTTATTTGTACTATTGTCAACATATTTTACTTCTACATGCTATAAACTGAACAACACGTTATTATTTTCGCTTTAAATAGTTAATTATTTTTTAACAAATTGTTTAAGCGACAAAATTGTTTTATATTTATCCACATACCTACTTTTCCTGGCACCTTATATTAGTAACAGTTGTGAGGATGGCGCAGGACCAGGCAGTGTTTTGTTTTGTTGTAAATGGAATTGCTGTGAGTCAGAACAATAATAATAGTATTCCTTTTTGCAGATCCAGGTTTCCATCTGGTATGATTTTTCTTAAACTAAACTTCCTTAATATTTCTTATAGTACAGGTTTACTGGCCACAGATTCTCTCAGGTTTTTTTAATTATTATTTTTTAATTGTGATTTGAGTGAAAGTTTACAGAGCAAAGTTGTTTTCCATTCAATACTTCATACACATTTCATATCATGACATTGATTACTATCCCCATAATTTAACAAGTTCTCTTCCCACTTTCTCCCTGTGGCCACCTTTTCCCTGTGTCTGTCTTTTCTTTGCATTCCTGCCCTCTGTGCTATCTCCCTGCACAAATAGTTCCCTTCTGATCTGCCATGGTTGATTATTCTAAGGTGTGTACCTGTCTGGTGTAATTGTTCACTTTGTAGGCCTGTCTTTTTGGCTGGAAGCCACAGGGATGAGTTTAATTCCAGGCCCAAAGGGTGACTAGGGACCATAGTCTCAAGGGTTTCACCAGTCTCTGTCAGACCACTAATTAATTCTGGTCTTTTTTATGATTTTGAGTTTTGGTCTACATTTGTCTCCCATTCTATCTAGGATCTCCTATTTTGATCCCTTTCCGAGTGATGACAATGGTAGCTGGGCACCATCTAGTTCTTCTGGTTTCAGGGCCCTGTACATTGAGGTTTGCATGGTCCACTAGTCCCTTGAACTAATCGTTTCCATGCATCTTTGATTTTCTTCATTGTTCTTTGCACTGAATGAGGAGAGCCCAGTTGTTGCTTGCAAGCTTTTTAAGACTCCAGTGGCTGCTCACCAAAAAAGGATGTAGGACAATGTTTTTGTGTAGTATGTTATGCCAATTGAGCTTCATATCCCCTATGACCATGGTCCCAAGCCCATGGATCCAACAACTTGCTCCCTCAAGTTGGTTGCTGTGGCTAAAAATTTACCATAACTTTGCCCCTTGTTAGCTCTATTATATTTAAGGACATTCTTATAGCACATACAAATACATATGTAGAAGTATCACCAGCCAAACTTATAAATGATCATGGTTATATTCCCTTTTGCCTAGACATAATTGATCATTCAACCTGTCTACGTATGTATCCACCTATAGATTAATGTTTATTATTACTGATAATGCAGTATTGGGCACTAGAGGGGCAACATTTTTCAAATTGAGGAAATGTAGGACAAACAGGGTTGCATAAGTATGAGGGACACAGGGGGAGGGTTACTAGGCAGGGAGAGGAGGAGACTGGGTTAGGGTTGGGCATGGTAAATGGGGAGTGAAACCAATTGTACACGTAACATTCAATGTAAAACAAGCTCTTATTATTATTGTATTATATGATTACTGATAATGCAGAATTGTGTATGTAAAAGTATGTATATTTGTTATCTTACCTCGAGGTATACCTCTCTGTGTCTTCCTTTTTCTTAATGTTAGTGTGTTGGTCACTTACTTATGGTATATTGCCTTTCCCTTCACCTAAATTAATACTTGTCTCTTAACCTATCTTTCAATTTTCCTTCCCCTCCTTTCCCATCTTTGGTAACCAACAAAAAATTTCCTTCTGTGTGTAAACTTTTCTTTGACTTTTTCCAGTAGTGGACTAATAAAATTTTTGTCCTTCCACGATCGACATGTTTCATTCAGCATGCCTTCCAAGTCCATCCACTTTATGAGGTGTTTCATGGATTCTACGTTATTCTTTAGTGTTTCATAGTCTTCCATTGTGTGCATGTACTATAGTTTGGTTGTCCATCTTGTAATGCAGAGTTGTCGAGACACCAGGACACGGAGTTGTTTCAGAGAAGTAGTTTGTTTGCATTCCCGGGCGAGGTTCTTATGCCCTAGCATCAAAGGCCAGAGAAGTTGCACCCCCCCGGGCAGGGGGGATAGATTCTTATAGACACAGAGAGGACTTAATTGGGGACACTAAGGAAATGGCAGGGTCCAATTAGCTGTTGGCAAGGGTCTGCACTTAATTAGCATGAGGGGGCTTCACAGGAGGAAGTGTATCATCACTTGGGGTTTTCCAGCCTGGATGGGTTCTGCCACCTCGGTTGTCTTATCAGGCTGTCTCATCAGGGCCTGACACCTGGAGGAAGCTGCCAACTGAAATGTTGGTGGCTTGAGTTTACTCTGGCCTAACACATCTGTTGATGGGCAGTTAGGTTGTTTTCTTCTCTTGGCTATTGTGATAGTGCTGCGATGAACATGGGTATGCATGTATCTATTCATGTCCTGGTTCTCACTTGTTTATATACCTATTAATAGTATTGCTAGATCAGATGGTATTTCTATTTCTCACTTTGTAAGGAATTGCCATACTGTTTTCCACAGTGGTTGTATCATTTTACAGCACCACCAGCTGTGTATGAGAGTCCCAGTCTCTCCACATCATCTCCAGCATTTGTTATTTTCTGTCTTGTTAAACTTTGCTATTATTGTTGGGATGAAATGGCATTGTTTTGATTTATGTCTCTCTAATGGCTAGTGATTGTGAACATTTCTTCATGTGTTTGTTGGCCACCTAAATATCTTCTTTGGTGAAGTGTCTGTTCATGTCTTCTGCCAATTTTTAATTGGATTTTCTGCCCATTTTTTAATTGGGTCATTTGTCTTTTTGATATTAAGGTGTTGGAATTTTCTATAAATTTTAGAGATTAGTCTCTTGCTGAATATGTCATTGCTAAGTATTTTTTCCCATTCTGTAGGTTTTCTTTTCACTCTTTTGGAGAAGTCTTTTGATGTACATAAGAATTTAATTTTTAGAAGGTACCTGCCATCTAGTTTATCTTCTGTTGTTAGTGCTTATTTAGTTATGCTTGATAGTCTATTTATCCCTTATATTAGGATCCCTAAGTTTGCCCCTTTTTTTCCTTTGATAAACTTTTTATATTTAGGTTTTACATATAAGTCTTTGATCCCTCTGGAGTTAGTTTTTGTGCATGGTGTGAGATAGGGATCATGTTTCATTTTTCGGCAAATAGATACCCACTTTTGCCAGCATCAGTTATTAAAGACACTGTCTCTTCCCCTCATTTAATGTATTCCAGCCCTTTATGAAAGATCAGCTGACTGTAGGTGGATGGATCTGTTTCTGAGTTCTCAGTTCCGTTCTACTGGTCTGTGTGTCTGTCATTGTACTAATATCAGACGGTTTTGACGACTGTGGTTGTATAGTAGCTTTTGAGATTGGGGAATGTGAGACCTCCTACTTTGTTCTTCAGTAGTGCTTTGCTTATCTGAGATTTTGCTTATCTTTCCTTGCCATATAAAATTAGTGATTGGTTTCTCCATGTCATTAAAGAATGCCGATGGCAGTTTTTTCTGTTTTGTTTGTCTGTAAAATTATTTATTTCACTAACATTTTTTTTTTTAAATTTTATTGTGATTTGAGTGAAAGTTTATAGAGCAAATTCACTTTCCATACAGAAGCTCACATATACTTTGTCTCATGACATTGACTGCGGTTTCCCACAGTGCAATACCTCCCTTCCCATTTCCTCCCCATAGTTACCTCTTCCCGGTATCTTTCCCTCCCATGCACTCTTGCCCCCCGACCTATCTCCCTGTGCATACACAGCCGTTCTATTCTCCCATGCTTGATTTTTCCAAGGAGTGTATCTACCTAATGTAAATGTTCAGCTCATAGACCTGTCTTTTGTTTGTCTGGAAGCCACAGGTGTGGGTTCAGTTCCAGACCTGAAGGGCAGGTAGGGGCCATAGTCTCAGCGGTTCTATCAGGCTCTATCAGACCAGCAAACCTGGTCCCTTTTTTTTTTTTTTTTAAATGATTTTGAGTTTTGTTCCACATTGTTCTCCCACTCTGTCCAGGATCATCTCCATAGATCCCCCTCTGAGTGGTTGACACCTTCTAGTTCTTCTGGTCTCAAAGTTGTATAGACTGAGGATTGTATCGTGTACCAGTTGCTTGGACTAATTGTTTCCATGAGTCTTTGGTTTTCTTCATTCTTCTTTGCTCTAGATGAGGAGGACCCATCATTGCATCTAGATGGCTGCTTGCAAGCTTTTAAGATTCCAGTCACTACTCACCAAAGTAGGATGTGGAACAATGTTTTGTGTAGTATGTTTTTGCCAGTTGAGCCGTATGTACCTGTGACCATGGTTCAAAACCCACAGATCCAACTACTCACTTCCTCTGGGTAGCTGGCTCTGGCCAAGAAGGGACTACAACCTTGTCCCTTGTCAGCCTTAGTACATACCTGGGAATTCTTACATAACTTACAAATACACTTATAGAAACATTGTCTGACAACCCTATTCATTGTCATGGGCACACTCCTCTTGCATAGACCTAACTAATAGTTCAGCCTGTCCACCCATCTATCTACCCATAGAGCAATGTTTGCCATCACTAACAACACAGTACTGTATGTGCAAAAGGGTTCATCTTTGTTGTCTATACCTCCCATGCACCTCTCTCTGTCTTCTTCCTCAGTGCCACCTTGTTGATCACTCACATTTGGTACATTGCCCTTCTCTTCACCCAAATCAATACTTGTCTCTACCTATCTAGCAGTGTTCCCTCCCCTCCTCTTCACCCTTGGTAACCAACAAAAAAAGTTTCCTTCCATATATAAACCTTTCCTTGACTTTTTATAATAACAGAGTAATACAGTATTTGTCCTTTTGTGATTGACTTCTTTGACTCAGCATAATGTCCTCCAAGTTCATCCATGTTATGTGGTGTTTTGCAGATTTCTGCATTATTCTTTAGGGTTGAGTAGTATTCCATTGTGTGTATGTACCGTAGTTTGGTTATCCATTCTTCTGTTGATGGGCACCTAGGTTGTTTCCATCTTTTTATTGTAAATAGTGCTGCGATGAACATGGGTGTGCATATATCTATTCTTGTTCTGGCTCTCACTTCTTTAGGATCTATACCTGGTAACGGAATGGCTGGATCAAATGATATTTCTAACTCCAACTTTTTAAGGAATTACTTACCTTAAAAAGGAATTAACCATACTGCTTTTTTACAGTGTTTATATCATTTGACAGTCCTACCGGCAGTGTCTGAGAGTCCCAATCTCTCCACATCCTCACCAGCATTTATTTTCTGCCTTGTTGAACTTTGCTAGTAGTGCTGGATCAAGATGGTATCTCATTGTTGTTTGGATTTGCATATCTCTAACCCACCAGCCACTCCTCGGAAGGAAGGTTGGGCAATCCTACTTCCGTAGTGATACTGCCTCGGAAACCCAAGGAGGGGTCGCTATGAGTCGGGGGTTGACTCGACGGCACATAACAACAACAACAACAACAATGGCTAATGAAGGAGCTCTGGTAGCATAGTGCCTAAGGCACTTGACTGCTAACCAGAAGGCTGATGGTTCAAACCCACCAGCAACTCCTCAGAAGGAAGGGTGAGCAATCTACTTCCATAGTGATAGCGCCTCGGAAACCCAGACGGGGCCAACTCGACCGCACATGACTGCAACAGCAATGGCTAATGATTGTGAACATTTCTTTATGTGTTTGTTGGCCTCCTGAATATCCTCTTTGGTGAAGTATCTATTCATGTCTTCTGCCCATTTTTTAATTGGATTATTTGTCTTTTTGTTGTTGAGGTATTGTAGTTTTCTATAAATTCTAGAGATAAGTCTCTTGTCAGATATGTCATTGCCGAATATATTTTTCCCAATCTGTAGATTCTCTTTGGACTCTTTTGGAGAAGTCTTTTGAGCACATAAAAATTTATTTTTTAGAAGGTCCTATTCATCTATTTTATCTTCAGCTGTTTGTGCATTTTGGGTTATGCTTGGTAGTCTATTTATGCCATATATTAGGGACCCTAAATTTGCCCCTAGTTTTTCCTTGAGGAACTCTATAGTTTTAAGTTTCACATTTAAGTCTTTGATCCATCTGGAGTTAGTTTTTATGTATGATGTGAGGTACAGATCTTGTTTCATTTTTCTGCAAATGGATATCCAATTTTGCCAGCAGCATTTGTTAAACAGACATTCTCTTCCCCATTTAATAGATTTCAGCCCTTTGTCAAAGATCAGCCGACCATATGTCAATGGATCTGTTTCTAGGTTCTCAATTCTATACTGTTGGTCTATGTGTCTGTCATTATACCAATACCAGGCAGTTTTGACTACTGTGGCTGTATAATGGGTTTTAAAATCCAGGAGTGTGAGACCTCCTACTTTGTTGTTCTTCAATAATGTTTTGCTTATCTAAGGTCTCTTTCCTTTCCATATGATTGGGTTTTCCATATCCTTAAAGAATGTTGATGAGATCTGAATTGGGATTACATTGAGTGTATAGATTGCTTTGGGTAGAATTGACATTTTCAAAATGTTCAATCTTTCTATCCACAGACATGGCATGTTCTTCCATTTATGTAGATCTCTTGTGGTTTCTTGAAGCAGTCTTTTATAGTTTTCTTTGTGCAGGTCTTTTGTGTCCCTGGGAGCTCTGGTGGTGTAGTGCCTAAGGCATTTGACTGCTAACCAGAAGGCTGGTGGTTCAAACCCACCAGCCACTCCTCGAAAGGAAGATTGGGCAATCTACTTCAGTAGAGATAACGCTTTGGAAACCCAAGAAGGGGTCGCTGTGAGTCAAATCAACTCAATGGCAGTGAGTTTTTTTTTTGTTGTTGTTGTTGTTCTTCTTTCATTTCTGATACTGGTCATTATAGGGTGTACTGTTGAAGGAAGAGTGGAAAGCTTTAGTTAGGATGTGCATGATCATGGTCTGTTGTGTGAGAAATGATTCTCAAGGATTTTATACTAGTTACTCACTGTTCACCACTAGAATTTGGGGTTGTGCTGTAGGAAGTGAGCAATGGTGAAGGATTTAGTAGAAACCGGTAGTGAAGAATGAAATGAATAGATAGCACTACATTAGTTTAATGGTGAAAGTTAGGATAAGCTTATTCATGTCAGCTAAAATAATACAATTTACTGTAGTTATATATTATCTTTAACAGTACAGTGTGATGGTTATGTTTGTGTATCAGCTTGGCTGGGCTGGTTGAGTGGCTGGGCAGCTGGTGGTAGTTATTCCCCATGATGAGACTGGCAGTCAGCTCCATGGTGGGATCTACCACAAGCAGCTGAGTAGTTAGTTGCCTTAGGGAATGTGGTCTGCTTCCTGTATATGAGCAGAAGCCTTGGGGAATGGT
>NW_006921626.1:14117264-14132965 GCF_000298275.1 Orycteropus afer afer | reverse complement strand
ACTGCTAACCAGAAGGTTGGTGGTTCAAACCCACCAGCCACTCCTCAGAAGGAAGGTTGGGCGATCTACTTCTGTAGTGATTATGCCTCGGAAACCCAAGGAGGGGTCGCTGTGAGTTGGATCCGACTCCATGACAGTGAGTTTGGTTTGGTTTGGTTGGTGGCACAGTGATTAGAGTGCTCGGCTACCAACTGAAAGGTCTGAAGTTCAAACCTACCAGCCAATTTGTGGTAGAAAGATGTGGTAGTCTGCTTCTGTAAAGATTTATAGCCTTGGAGACTCTACACATCTGTTCTATCCTGTCCTATAGGGGTTGCTATGAATCAGAATCCACCCGACAGCAACTAGTTTTTTTTAAGCCGTTATTCCAAAACCAAACTCACTGTGGTCTAGTCGATTTGACTCATAGCAACCCCTCCTCGGGTTTCTGAGACGGTATCTCTATGGAAGTAGATTATCCAATCTTCCTTCAGTGGAGTGGCTGGTGAGTTTGAACAGCTAGCCTTCTGGTTAGAGGTCAAATGCCTTAGGTACTATGCCAATTACTTACTCTTTTTTTAGATTTTTCCTATGTATTCCTGGACATTTATTTTTCCATTTGAACTTTAGCTTGACTAGGAAAAAATCGTGTTGGCATTTTTTGTTGGTATTGCAATAATATAATTAATTTATGGGAAATAGCATTGAGACATCTATCCTATAACTGTTCGTTGTCACACTAATTTAAGTCCTTGATGTCCCTCATTGTCGTCGTTGTTGTTGTTATGTGCCGTCAAGTTGGACTGACTCATAGAGACCCCTCCTTGAGTTTCCGAGGCAGTATCATTACGGAAGTAGATTGCCCAACCTTCTTTTTGAGGAGTGGATGGTGGGTTTGAACTGCCAGCCTTCTGGTTAGCAGTCAAGTGCCTTAGGCACTATGCTACCAGAGCTCCCTCAGTAGACTTTAAAATCTTTCTCCACTTAACAACTCACATCACTGCTGTGGAGTCGGATCCAACTCATAGCCACCCCTCCTTGGGTTTCCAAGGCAGTATCACTATGGAAGTAGATTGCCCACCCTTCCTTCTAAGCAGCGGATGGTGGGTTTGAACCACCAGCCTTCTGGTTAGCAGTCAGATGCCTTAGGCACTGTGCCACCAGAGCTCCCATATAGATCTTGCTTATTTCTTGTTAACTATATTACTAGGTATTCAATCTTTGTTATCGCCATTGTCACTGTTGTAAATAGGATAGTTCTTTGGTTTTGTTGTCTTACCATTTCCCAATTACATATAGGAAAGGGTGATTTTTTTAAGGAACTGGTATTTGAATGTAAATTTTGATTTCATCTACTTTTCTATTAAGTTTTTAATGGTTACAGTTGATTCTTTTGAGTTTTTTGGGACAATAATATCACCTGCAAATAGTGGTAATTTGTCTTCTCCTTTCCAGTTTTTATTCCTCTTATCCAAATGGCTACTTCCTCCAAAACTGTGTTAAAAAGTAGTGATAATAGTAGAATCTTTGTCATATTCTTCCTTAATGAGAGTGTTTTTAGTATTTTACCATTGAACATGTTACTGATTTTTTAATTGGGATGGAAGGAAATGAAGGACAGTGTATGTTTTATCAGGTTAAGAAAGTATTCATCTGTTTTTTTCTCTTGGTCGTCCTAGCTAAGGTTTGTTGATAATGTCGAACTTTTCCAAGAATCAGCTTTTTTTCTGTAATGTTTTTCCATTTTTTATTTCTGCATTAATCTGTATGATTTCCTTCATTCTGCTTGTTTTGGGTTTACTTTGCTCTTCTCTTTCTAGTTTCTTAAGGTAGAAATGTAGATTATTTATTTGAGCTGTTTATTCTTCATAGGCATTTATAGCTATAAATTTTTCTCTAAGTGCTGCTTTAGCTAATTCAACTATGTTAGTAATTCAACTAAGTATTTTAATACATCTCATCTGGAGACTTAAGTTAATAAAAGTTAATCAGAATGTTTGTTGAACAGTAACAAAACAATTTGTGTTGCATATTGTTGAAGATTTTTGAGTATTTAACCATAATATACCTTTTTACAGGGAGCTCTGGTAGCATAGTGGCTAGGGCACTTGACTGGTAACCAGAAGGCTGGCAGTTCAAACCCACCATCCACTCCTCGGAAGGAAGATGGGGAAATCTACTTCCATAGTGACACTGCCTCGGAAACCCAAGGAAGGGTCTCTATGAGTCGGGTCCGACTCGACGGCACCTAACAACAACCACCTTTTTACAAATGTGTTCAATATTATAGATACTTATTTTCATTTATTGGAGCTGTAATTAGTCTCTTTTTTTTATTACATAGAAATTTACAGCAACAATGTCAACACCAGATAAGAAAGCCTCACAGAAGATTGGTTTTCGATTACGTAACCTGCTCAAGCTTCCGAAAGCACATAAATGGTGCATATATGAATGGTTCTACTCAAATATTGATAAGTATGTATCATGGCTTATATCATGAATATTCCTTGAATTAGAAATTTAAGATTTTCAAATGTTATGAACTATAACCTTTTCTAAAAATTTTTTATTCTATTTTTTCCTGAATTTCTTTTTCTATTCCTCATTTAAGTTCAATCCTCTATTTCCTATAGTTTTCTTTTTCCCTTTTTTGGAAGGAGTTGTATGTTGTTGTGAAAAATTAAAGTATCTTTGAATTATAATTTACAAAGACCATGAAGTGGAAATATCCTAAAACAAAGCACCATTAGTTTCAGTGAATGAGACTTATTTTATAAATCTTGAGATTATAGTGCTAGTATAAGAGTAGGAAAATTGTTGTTAATGGTAAAAATGATTCAATACATGTTTTAGAAAGATAAGATTCTTAAACACTTCTTGTTGTTTTGTGCCGTCGAGTCAGACCCAACTCATAGCGATCGCTCCTTGGGTTTCCAAGGCAGTATCACTATGGAAGTAGATTGCCCCATCTTCCTTCCGAGGAAAGTTAAGACCCACCGGCCTTCTGGTTAGCAGTCAAGTGCCTTAGGCACTACACCACCAGAGCTCCCTTAGTCATACATAAATGTTTATGTAGAACATAGTAAGACTTTTTTTGTCTGAAATCCAGTAATTCAGCAATAGAATTTACTTAGGAACAATTCTGCAAGATTTCTAATCCATGCTCGTATGTCCATATGCCCATTGGTAGTTACTTTGCTGATTATTTCCTTTTATTTCCGTCCTCTGTTTTCCAAACCAATTGACTGTTCTGGAACTTGTGAATCATGGAAGTTCATATTTGAGCCTAATGCATTTATGCATCCCTGCTGTGACTGTTTCCTGGTTTTTCAGACTCAGAATTGTTTGTCCTTGTTGTTTGCCTACAGATTTTCCTTATGCATAAAGGTTTTAGTGTCCTAGTATGATTTTCTTTCTTTTGGGATTTCTAACAACTAAACTTCTAGAGTCCTCTAGATTTCTAAAACTGATTTAATCCCAAAGAGGACTCCTTGGTGATGATATTACCTTTGGGATAAAGTTACTCTGTAGTTAACAATTGTTTATCCTCACCAGATACAATGCCAATGCCAGAATAGCCTCCTAAAGGACATGCTGATAGGAAGTTTAATAAAATTCAGTGTGCCTGGAATGTCAGCCACAGACACTACTAGTCCCTGAGTAACTTTTAAAAATTATTTATTTCATAAATGCCAAGGATTTAGTTTAGTTGTGACACTTTGAATTTTGCCTGTTTTGTATATGTACGGCATAGAAGTAAAAGGTTGGTGTTTTGTGATTTGTATGATGTAGAAAATTGGAATGTGTATTTTGAATTTTATATCTTTTAAGAAAATACATGTTTCATATTAATCGTTAAAAATATCACTTCTCCTTTACAGACCACTTTTTGAAGGCGATAATGACTTTTGTGTATGTCTAAAGGAATCTTTTCCTAATTTGAAGACAAGAAAGTTAACAAGAGTAGAATGGGGAAAGATCAGGCGGCTTATGGGAAAACCACGGAGGTAAAAATAATGTTTTGTTTTTGTTTAAAATAAAATTAATGGATTGATTGATAGAATCATAGCTATGTTAATTGTTTTAAAAAATTTAAATGACTAATAGCAAAACATAACATCTGAGAATAATTTATTACATGGTAAATATATTTTGCTAACCAACTTTACTGTAGGTTCCTTGTGTACTTACAAAATCTTATACTTAAATGTACAAGTTCATTTTTGCTTGTTTTATAGACTTTGAACATAATCTGATTATTTTAACTATATGCCCACTGTGTTCCAGAAAGATTTTTAAGACTGCCCTGAAAGATATTTAAGGAAGCTATCAGATTATATACACCACATTATTGCTATTTTTTGTTGGAATTTTTATTTCCTCAATTGCTTTCTCATGCCTGTTATACGTGATATAAAAACAGAAATCAAAATAATCTATCCAACATACTACTTTCTGAGAATTATTCTTCATGTTAAATAACTTTTCTTTTCTAGTGTTAATCCTGCTTTCTAACCTATCAGAAAATCTTATATTACTTTTGGCATCCATTCCTTGGCTTGCAGACACATCACTTAAATCTCTGCCCTCCCTTCCACCCCAATCATCACATGATATTCTCCCTCTATATCTTTATGTCTCTTTTCTTCTTAGAAGAACTTTGATAATACTGGATTAGGGCCCACCATAATAGCCTCATCTAAACTTGATTGCATCTGCATAGGCCCTAATTCTAAATAAGGTCACATTCTCAGGTACTAGGAGTTAGGTAGAACTCCAGCATACCTTTTTGGGGGACACACTTCAACCTATAATAACTTCTAAGAATTCATACCACAGAAGTGTTTGTACACAAGTGAAACAACAGGCACAAGATTATTTGTTGCAGCTATTTGTGGTAGCAGAAGATGAACATTCACCTAAATGTCCATAAATAGGGGGATGATTAAATAAAGTATGGTAAGGAAGCTGTTCTGGTTACCTAGTGCTGCTCTGACAAGAATATACCACAAATAGGATGGCCTCAGCAAACAGGAGTGTATTCTCTTACAGTTTGGAGGCTTTAAATCCCAGTTCAAAATGCCAGGCTCTAGGGGCTGGGTAAAAGCCCCTTAACATTGGGGTCCAGTTCTGCTTCCTGCTCCTGGCCCACTGGAGCTAAAGGCATTTCTTCACTCAGACAGCTGCTGGCTGCTGAGGCTGAGAAGCCCCAAGGTTGACAAGTAAAAAGGCACAGTCCTGATGTTACTAAACCACACGGCAGGCCATTAACTTAAGTCTATTTTAAGTCCCAAGGTTGGCAGAGCATAGCAGACAGCTGAGCAATGACATGGCTACATGCAGGGTCCAAGCATGCCATAGGCTAGAGACCATTCCCAAAGCTGCTGCTTATATACTGGAAGCAGACCACATACCCAAAGGCAGCTACTCAGCTGCTTGTGGTAGATCCCACGATGGAGGTGACTGTCAATCTCATCATGGGGAATAACTACCACCAGCTGCCCAACCACTCAACCAGGCCCAGCCAAGTTGACACACAAACATAATTACCACAGGAGCCCTGGTGGCATAGTGGTTAGATACTCAGCTGCTAACCCAAGGGTTGGCAGTTCAAACCCACCAACTGCTCTGTCAGAGAAAGTTGTGGCAGTTTTGCTTCTGTAAAGATTATAATCTTGGACCCCTGTGGGGCAGTTCTACTCTGTCACTGAGTTGGAATCAACTCAATAGCAGTGGGTTTGATTTTTTTGGTTTTATCTATTTACCACCTACCAGTTGCCATCAAGTTGATTTCAACTCACAGAGATCCCATGAATGTCAGAGTAGAACTGTGCTTCATAACATTTTTGATGGCTTCTTGTTTGGAAGTAGATTGCCAGACATTTCTTCCAAGGCACCTCTGGGGGACTTGAGCCTCTAACCTTTCAGTTAACAGTCGAACAGATTAACATTTGCATCACCCCAGCTCTACCATGGAACCACCGTGGACAGAAAACTATATATCTACCTAACAGAAAACAAAACAGAAACAGAGAAGGCTTTTTCACATACTGTTATTAAATTGCTTGCTAAGATCAATTAAGAAAAGAGTAAAATACAGAACAGTGTGTATTACAACTAGTTGAGAAAAATAAAAATAGAAAAGCATATACTGTATTATTTTGCAAATAACGTGCCCATGTGAATGATACACCCACACATATAACACACACAGCATGCTTAGGAATATAATCACACAAGGGATTTACATGGTGGGCAAAAACTTATAGCACACATTTGCATAAAAACTTGGTACGCATTTTTTACTTGTGTGTACCGAAAGTGTCTCTGAAGGATAAATAAGACGTTTATAACAGCAATTCCCTCTGAGAGGCAAACTGAGTGACTGAGCGACAGGTATTAGAAAGAGTTTTCACTACCTTTTGAATATTTTAAATCTGAAACTATGGACATGTGTTAACTGTTAAAAAGAAATAATATTTAAATAAAATTTGATTGGTGAAAGTGGGTATGTTAGATCCAGAATGTTAACTCTCAAAACAAAATAATATGAATCAAACAACCAAATTAACAAATTGGCAAAGGATTTGAATAGATGCTTCACCAAGAGATAAGGATATCAAATAAGCACATGAAAAGATGTTTGAAATTGTTGTTGCTGTTGTTGTTGTTAGGTGCCATTGAGTCGGCCCTGACTCATAGCATCCCTGTGTACAATAAAACACTGCCTGGTCCTGTGCCAGACTCACAGTCCTTGTTACATCTGAGCCCATCATTGCAGCCACTGCATCAGTCCATCTAGCTGAGGACCCTCCACTTTACCAAGCACTGCTATTCATAAGTTTTCACTGGCCAATTCTTTGTAAAGTGGATGGTCTCTTCCTTCTTCTGAGTCTGTCTTAGTTTGGAAGCTTTGCTGAAACCTGTCCACCATGGGTCACCCTGCTGGTAAAAACCCCTCAACCTTGGGGTCCCGCTCTGCCTCCTGCTCCCGGCCCACTGGAGCTAGAGGCATTTCTTCACTCAGACAGCTGCTGAAGCGGAGAAGCCCCAAGGTTGACAAGTAAAAAGGCACAGTCCCGATGTTACCAAACCACACGGCAGGCCATTAACTTAAGTCCATTGTAAGTCTCAAGATCGGCAGAGCATGCCAGGCTGCTGAGCAATGACACGGCTACATGCAGGGTCCAAGCTTGCCACAGGCTAGAGACCATTCCCAAAGTTTCTCCTTATATACAGGAAGCAGACCACATGCCAAAGGCAGCTACTCAGCTGCTTGTGGTAGATCCCACCATGGAGTCAATTGCCAATCTCATCATGGGGAATAACTACCACCAGCTGCCCAGCCACTGAACCAGGCCCAGCCAAGTTGACATACAACCGTAACTACCCAATTCCACCTCTTGTCAACTTGGCACCTGTACAGATCTTCAGTGGGTGGTATCTGTACAGGTCTTCTCCATGGGTTGGCTCCAGTCCCCTAGTTCCTGACTGGCGACCTCACACCCTTGGCCTGGTGGCCCTGTTCCTCTCCCTCTTGCGCATGGCAGCCCCACTCCCTCACTCTTGGGCAGTGGCTATGGCTCCATCTCACTGGCTCACATGAACGAGCCACCCCACACTACAGAACCAAGTTGGTGAAGGTCTGGCTCTTTGAAACCTAGGGGGCTGTGGTGGTTCCACCCCCAAAGGCCATGGTCCTACCCTTAAGGTTGAGGCAGCTCTGCTTCCATTTCCTTGGTCTCTCCACTTCTGCCGATTAATTCCTGAGGGCAACCCACTCCATCAGAAATCTTTCTGCCCAAAAGACACTTGGCTTTCTTGATCCATGGGCCAGCCAACCTGCTACTCCATTTTAGGCTGGTCTTTTCTACCAATTAACGCCTGAAGGCAACCTACTCCTCCAGAAGCTGTCTACCCAGTGGCACCCAGCTTTCTCCTCCGTGGGCTGATAAGGCTGTCACTGTCTCATGTCAGTTCTCTCGGCTTTGCTCCTGCCGTCTCATGCCGGTCTCTTGCCATCTGTCCTGCTATCTGTCATGCTGTATGCCAGGGTCTCTCTGCCAGGGTCTCGGGTCAAGGACGCACTCCACTCCTATTTCCACATTTTAAGTTATTTGTCAGAGTAGCATCCCACTCTCTCAGTACCAAATTCTGTTCTGGTTACCTAGTGCTGCTCTGACAAGAAATATACCACAAATGGGATGAGTTTATTCTTATAATTTGGAAGCTTTAAGTCCAAGTTCAAAATGCCAGGCTCTAGGGGCTGGGTAAAAGCCCCTCAACCTTGGGGTCCAGCTCTGGCTCCTGCTCCCGGCCCACTGGAGCTAGAGGCATTTCTTCACTCAGACAGCTGCTGGCTGCTGAGGCTAAGAAGCCCTAAGGTTGACAAAAAGGCACAGTCCTGATGTTATCAAACTACGTGGCAGGCCATTAACTTAAGTCCATTGTAAGTCCCAAGGTCGGCAGAGCATAGCAGGCTGCTGAGCAATGACATGGCTGCATGCAGGGTCCAAGCAGGCCATAGGCTAGAGACCATTCTTAAAGCTTCTCCTTATATACAGGAAGCAGACCACATCCCAAAGGCAGCTACTCAGCTGCTTGTGGTAGATCCCACCATGGAGTTGATTGCCAGTCTCATCATGGTGAATAACTACCACCAGCTGCCCAGCCACTTAATCAGGCCCAGCCAAGTTGACACCCAAACATAACAACCATAATACCCTAAGCTACCAGAGCTCCTTAAACAAATTATGGCCTATAATGAATACTAATAAGCAATCAAATGGGATGAACAATTGATATGTGCAACAATATGGATAAATCTTAGAATAATTACACTGAGTGAAAGAAACCAGACAAAAGAGTGCTATATACTACATGGTTCCATTTATATAAAGTTTTAGAAAATAGAAATAATTTATCATGACAGAAATCAGCTTAGTGATTGCAAAGTGGTGGTATGAGGTGAAAGGAATGCAAAGAGGGTTAACAAAGGGACACAAAGAAACTTTTTTGGGGGTGATGGATATTTTCATTATTTTGGCTATGGTTATGGTTTTGTAGAAATATATGTATAAAACATTAAATTATGTACTTATGTGTTTACAGTTTATCAAGCCAGTCATATCTCATAAATCTGTTAAATAATAATTTAATTGGGTTAGCCATAACCAAATACTTTGAGGAAATGAGTCGCTGAGCCTGGGGGATCTCAGGACCGTATTCTCAGGAGACATCAAACTCAATTGGCATAACATAGACCACAAAGACAGTGTTTTACATCCTACTTTGGTGAGTAGTGACTGGGATCTTAGAAGCTTGTGAGTGGCCATCCAAGGTGCAGCTTTTGGTCTTACCCCACCCAGAGTAAAGAAAATCAAAGACACAGAAATGACCGATGCAAACCCCAGGCTGCATGACCTCAGGCTGGCGAACTAGATGATGTCTGGCTGCCACTGCTGACCACTCTGAAAGGGATCACAATAAGATCATCCTTTAAGCCTGGAGCCAAAATCACCCCCATGACTCAACTTTAAGCCAGACAGTAGACAAGCCTGTAAGGTGAACGTGAAAGTGGTCACACTCCCTGGAACAACCAACCACAGGAGATCAAAAGGGCAGCATTTGCCCAGAATTAAAGCTCAGAAGGCAGGAATAGATAAAAGGTCCTGGATAGAGTGGGAGAAAAATGTGAAACAAGATTCAAAATCATAAAAAAGACTAGGCTTACTGGTCTGATAGAGACTGGTAGAACCCCTGAAGATAAGGCCTTTAAACACCCTTCAAGCCTGGAGCTGAAATCATCCCCATGACTCAACTTTAAAACAGATAGTAGACAAGCCTGTAAGGTGAACGTGAAGGAGGTCACACTCCTAGAACAACCAGCCGTAGGAGATCAAAAGGGCAGCATTTGCCCAGAATTAAAGCTCAGAAGGCAGGAATAGGTAAGAAGGGTGAATAGAAATGGTAAACACGGGAAGAAGTGAGAAGAGTGGTGTCATGTTTTGGGGATAGCTAACAATGTCTTGAAACAATGTGTATGAATTATTGAATGGAAAACCAATTTGCTCTTTAAACTTTCACCCAAATCACATAAATGAAAAGTTAAAAATAAATTTAATTGAGGAAAGTGAGTACAAAAGAGAAAGTATAAGAATCATGGTATGGAGGGAAGCAAATTATAATTGTCAACTGTAGAGAAATAGTCTGAGTCCTGGATTTTTAATGCCAAGAAGACTGCAAAATGATCCTGTATGATATATAAGAAAGTCAGTTTTTATGCCGTCCTAAGTTTGAACCAAAGGAGTTCTGTGAGTGTCTTGGATTGTGCCTCTGGAGCAGCATGAAGAAGTGAGACTCAAGCAGGAAAGCCAGAAAACTAATAGAGTTTAGCAGTCATAGGTCCCAGAGAGGAAACTATAGCACACTTCAACACAGAGCCACACAGAGGTTGTTGTACCCAGGGACAAGGCAGCAACAAACTGGAACTAGAGAGAGGGCTTATGTGTGGTAAGCAGGGTGAGGTTAGCCAGATTTCACAGGCTGAAGTTTTACTGGTCAGCTTAAAAGTTTCTAGGGCATTAGCATGGGAAAGGGGAGAAATTTTTATCACAAGGGATCATATGGACAAGGCTAAAAAGAGTAAGGACTGTTAAGACTGGGTTACATGATAGCAATGGGATCTCTGTCACAAGAAACCATATGGGGCATGTCAGGGCATAAAACCACAAAATGGCCTTATGACATGAGATTGCTTAACTCCCTAGAATCCCATGATGCTTTCTTTGATCTTCTCATGCTCCTTCCATATATATTGTTTGAATGTATATTCAACCAATGCAGAAGTTATTAATGTACAAAGAAAAACCAAACCCAATGCTGTCGAGTCAATTCTGACTTATGGTAACCATGTGTTAACAGAGTTATGTATTTACAATTAACCCATGTGTTAACAGAGTAGAATTGGTCCATAGCGTTTACTTGAGCTTTGGTGGCATAGTGGGCAAGGCATTTGTCTGCTAACCAGATAGTTGCTCTGTGGGAGGAAGATGAGGCAATGTACTTCTTTAAAGATTGATGGTTTTGGAAACCCAATGGGATTGCTGAGAGTCAGAACCAACTCTGTGGCAGTAGGTTTTTTGGTTTAGAATATTTGCAGAAGAAGCTCTGGCAGTGTAGTGGTTAAGTGCTCAGCTGCTAATCACAAGGTTGGTGGTTCAAACCCACCAGCCACCCCACAGGAGAAAAATGAGGCAGTCTGCTTCTGTAAAGATTTACAGCCTTGGAAATCCTATGGGGCAGTTTTACTCTCTTTTATAGGGTCACTGAGTCAGAATTGGCTTGATGGTAGTGGGCTTCGTTTTTGGAATCTTAACAGAAGCAGAATGCCAGGCTTTCTTCTGTGGAACACTGGGTGGGCTCAAACCACCAACCTTTAGTTTAGTAGTAGAGTGCAAACTGTTTGTGCCACCCAGGAACCTTATAATGTGCAAAAAGTCATATACTCAGCTAAGGTTTATCTATTTATTTCCAATCCTTATTCATCACTGTTCACAGTGATCCACTTTGTAAATTATGCTGGTCCAGGTGTCCTTTTTTGCTCATTGTTTTTTATTTGGTTTTAGAGAGTATTTAAATGGCAATACTTGCTCATTAATACCTTTGAAGGTGATAACTGTACTATAATATAAAAGTCATGTTTAAATATTTTGAATGTGAAGATGGAGGCAAGACAAGCCTTAAAGATAAAAGTGAATTTAGTATTTGAACTTCCAGGCAGGAAGTATGATTAAAAGTTTGCACAGTGGCAGTTCTCTTCTTTAATCTCTATATTAGTATGCCCATGGGGTTATAGGGAATATCATTGAACTTTAGACTTAAAGAGACCTGGTATTCAGACCCAGTTTTGCCAAGGGATAATGAACAGATCCTCCTACTCTATAAGAAGGAATAAACGAGACCTTTGAATCTGAGTTTTTGAGTTTTATAAGGTCCTGTTTTTAAAAGGTTAAAGGTAATTTAATTTGAAGAGAAAAAAATAATTATTTCTAAGAACCTGTTTTTAAATGCAGTACTCAAAAGAATGAAGGAAAAGAAAGTACAAGGAGATTCTGTTTTTGTATAGAACAGTTTTCAGTTTAGATGATTTTTATAATTTATTCTAGATGTTCTTCTGCATTTTTTGAGGAAGAAAGATCAGCATTAAAACAGAAACGGCAGAAAATAAGGCTCTTACAACAAAGGAAAGTTGCAGATGTTTCACAATTTAAAGATCTCCCAGAGGAAATTCCTTTGCCCCTGGTTATTGGAACCAAAGTAACAGGTAAGTGAAGACAAGTTTATTAGTATTTTGATTTTAATTTTTCAGCAAGTAGAGGTTATCTTACCTGTACTAGCAGAATAACTTTTAAATTTTGAAGTTTTAAACCCTATAGTTTTGTAGTTATTTACTGTAGAGGTTACTGTTTTTCACATATGAAGTCTTTTTTTAAAAGAAATTAGGAAAAAGTGTTCTGTTTCAAAGTAACATCTCCTACAATGTCAACTTAAACAAACTGCCATAGAGGTGAAATGTAAAATTCACTGCAATAAGTTGGTAGTTGCCATTGAGTCAGCTCTGGCTCATGGTAACCTTATAAAATAGAACAAAATGTCGCCTGGTCCGGTGCCACCTTTGTGATAATTTGATGTCCATTGTTGTGGCTGTTGTGTCAGTCCATCTCATTGAACATTTCCCTTGTTTTTGCTGACTCTCTACCAAATATGATGTCCTTTCTAGTGATTGGTGTTTTCTGATGGTGTGTCCAGAGCGAATGAGCCAAAAATCGTACCATCCTTGCTTATAAAAAGCATTCTGGTTGTATTTGTCCTAAGATTTATTTGTTTTTCTGCCAGTTCACAGTATATTCATTATTTTTTTTTTGCCAACCCCATTATTCAAATGCATCAATTCTTCTTACTTGTTAAATATTTGTATGTATATGAAATGATTGAAAAGACCATGGCTTGATTCAGGAACACTTCAGTCATCAAAGTGACATCTTTACTTTTTAAAACTTGAAAGAGGTCTGTACAGAAGATTTGCCCAGTACAATGTATTTTTTGATTTCTTGACTGCTAATTCCATGAACACTGATTATTGACTCAAGTCAAATGAAATTGTTGACAACTTGAAACTTTATTCCATTTATCATGATGTTTTCTATCGGTACAGTGTATTTTCATTTTCTTTACATTGAGGCATAATTCATATTTTAAATTTTAGATGATTCCATCTTTTGCTTCCACATCATTTATTTTCCTTTCTCCTAACCGGTCATGTCTGGTTAAATAAAAAACACTATTGTTCTTGTGGTCCTTGGATCTAGAAATAGCCCATTTCTAATAACTAAATAAATTAGTCAGTATGTTGTTATATACCATTGAGTTGGTTCCAACACATAGTGACCCTGTGTACAACCGAATGAAACACTGCCTGGTCCTGCATCATCTTCACAATCGTTTGTGTGTTTGAGCCCATTGTTGTAGCCACTTTTAAGTCCATCTTTTGAAGTTGTCCTTTTTTGCTGACCCTCTGCTTTACCAAGCATGATGTCCTTCTCCAGAGAGTGGTTCCACCTGATAACTTGACCAAAGTATGTGAAACACAATCTGTCCATCTAAGAAGCATTCTGGCTGTACTTCTTCAAGACAGATTTGTTCATTCTTCTGGAAGTGGTCTATTCAGTATTCTTCACAACACCATGACTCAAAGGCATCGATTGTTCTTTGGTCTTCGTTATTCATTGCTCAGCTTTTGCATGCATATAAGGTGATTGAAAATGCCATGACTTGGGTCAGGTACATGTTAGTCCTCAAAGTGACATCTTTGCTCGTTAAAACTTTAAAAAGGTCTTTTGCAGCAGATTTACCCAATGCAGCATTTTATTTGATTTCTTGACTGCTGTTTCCACGAGTGTTGGTTGTGATTCAGTAGGTAATTTGTTCAGAATTTTGTAAGGGTATAAATTCTTTGAATTTCTATAGTGATTTTGGTTTTTTGGAGATAAATGCACCAAAGTCCTGAGTTTAACTTAATCTTTAATAATTTGATAGAGAAATAAAGTGACAGTTCATATAATACAACAGATGACAAGGGGTTAAGTGGGTAGTAGGTAGGTTAGTAATTATACTGAAGAAATTTTTTAAATTGCTTGCAGTTAATCAGGGAATGATTTCTGGAGGAAATGGGGCAGTTATAGATTGAATTGTGTTCCTAAAAAAATGTGTGTTATAAATCCTAACCTCTGTGTCTGTGGTTAAAGATCTCTGGTGATGGAGTTCCCAAGGCATTTGACTAGTAACCAAAAGGTTGGTGGTTCAAATCCACCAGCTGCTGTGCAGAAGGAATATGGGACAATCTGCTTCCATAAAGGTTTGCCACCTCAGAAACCCAATGGAAGTTGCTATAAGTCAGAATTGAGTTTGGCTTTTTTTTTTTAATGCCTGTGGTTATAATCTCATTTGGGAATAGGTTGTCTTTGTTACGGTAATTAGAGAGAATTAATGTAGAGTGTATCTTGTGTCCATCTCTTCTGAGATATAAGAGATTAAACAATCGAGCAGATGTACAAATAGGGCAAGAGAGATGCCAAACCACATGAAGACTGCCCAGAAGCAGAAGCTCAGAGGAAATAAGAACCTTCCTTCAGAGCTGACAGAAAGAGCAAGTCCCCCCAGAGCCAACATCCTTGATTCAGACTTCTAGCTACCTAAACTGTGAGAAAATAAATTCCTGTTTGTTCAAGCCACCAACTTGTGGAGTTTTTGTTACAGCAGCAGTAGATAACTAAGACAGGGACCTTCAGTTATATGTTTACTTCTTTTTTTCTGATTATAAAGTAGTTCATGTTTTCATTATATTGTAAAAATGGGTAGTTAAGCGGAAAGGTAGATATTTTGGAAGAGATTGTCATGCATATGAAATGCAGATGAAAAGAGAAAACTAGATTTCTTTGTAAATCATTATTATAGTGACAGCTTACCATATATAGAAGTTATACCTGATAGGGTATTTTCCTTAACAAAATTATCCTGAGAGTTAGAATGGAGATAAGGTGATGTGGGGTTGAAAGACATTCTACTTGAAAAAATATTTTAGTTCTGAAAACCCATATAAATAAATACAACTTTAAAGTCTACAATGTAACTACTAATTTGAAGAATGACAGCATTGATGTAGGGATTTACACTCAAACTAAATTAAAACTCTCAAACTCACTGCTGTCAAGTCAGACCCTATCATAGCTACCCCTCCTTGGGTTTCTGAGGCAGTATCACTATGGAAGTAGATTGCCCAATCTTCCTTCCAAGGAGTGGCTGGTTGGTTTGAACCATCAGCCTTTTGTTTAGCAGTCAAATGCTTTAGGCACTATGCCACCAGAGCTTCTCAAACTGAATTAGGAAGTCCTTAAAAGTTAATTATGGTCTAGAATTTTAAAGACAGTATTATTTGATAAGACTGAAAAAATTAGAGATAATTTATAAATAGTCTTCTTATAGTGTGGAAAAAGTTGGACTGGATATATCAAGATATGAGAGAGTTCATATGAATCAACTGTAATTTTTTAAAATTTTTTTTTATTTTTTAAATTTTTATTGTGATTTAGGTGAAAGTTTACATAGCAAATTCTTTTTCTGTACATGTTGTTGTTGTTGTTGTTATGTGCCGTCGAGTC
>NW_006921626.1:14108456-14116849 GCF_000298275.1 Orycteropus afer afer | reverse complement strand
GAGTTGGCCCCGACTCATAGCGACCCCTCCTTGGGTTTCCGAGGCAGTATCACTACGGAAGTAGGATTGCCCAACCTTCCTTCCGAGGAGTGGCTGGTGAGTTTGAACCGCCAGCCTTCTGGTTAGCAGTCAAGTGCTTTAGCCGCTATGCTACCAGAGCTCCCAATATGATTTACAAAAACTAAACTATTTAGTATCTGGCCCTTTGTAGAGAAAGTTTGTCAGCGCCTGCTGTCAAGGATAATATGCTACTTTGGAGTTACCTAGAGCCCTGGTAAAGAGCCCCAGTGGCACAATGGTTAAGCACTCAGTTGCTAACCAAAAGGTAGGCAATTTAAACTTACCAGCCACTCCACAGGAGAAAGATGTGGCAGTGTGCTTCAGTAAAGATTTAACAATCTTGGAAACTCTATTGGGCATTTCTGCTCTGTCTTGTAGGGTCACTATGATTCAGAGTTGACTCGACAGCTTTGGTTTGGTTTGATTAGAGCCTTGGTGGTACAAAAGTTAATCACTCGGCAGCTAACTGAAAGGTTGGCAGTTCTTACCCACCCAGTGGCTCTGTGGGAAAAAGAACTGGTGATCTGTTCACATAAAGACTGACAGTCTAGAAAACCCTACAGTATTTCTATTCTGTCACATGGGATCACTCTGAGTTGAAATCGACTCAATAGTACCTAACAACAGAGGTAATGTTGTCAGCAGAGTTTATATGTTGAAAATGGAACTCACCCTAGCTATTTTAATAAAAGGGAATTTAATATAGGAAATCATTGTTTAAAGTTTTGTTGGAAAAGGTTGAAGGGTTAGGTTTTGTTAGGTTTCATTTGTTTGAGAACGAGCAGAGTGCCTGGTTTGGGGATAGGCACCCAGCATAAAGTGTTTTTATTGAGCCTCACAGCAAACTAATGAAATGAATAGCATTGCTTTCATTTTTATAAACAACAACAAAAACTGAAGCTCAAACATCTGAAGGATGAAAAAGGAACGTTTGTGTATTAGTTTCCTGGGACTGCTACAGCAAAGTACTGCAAAATGGTTGACTAATAAGGACAGAAATTTATTGTCTCATAGTTCTGGTGGATAGAAGTGCAAATCAGTGTATCAACTGGGCTATACTCCCTCTGAAGCCTCTAAGGGAAGAGACAAGAAAGGATCATTAGATGGGTTCAGTTGTGTCCTTCAGAAAGGTATGTTGAAATCCTAACTCCTGACATCTATGAATATGTCTTTATTTGGAAATAGGGTCTTTGAAGATACTATCAGTATTTAACATTCCAACTCAAGATTGGTCCTAATCCTATTTGAGTGATGTGTCTTATAAAAGAGGACAGACATGGAAATAGATACAAATGAATGGTGTCCATGTGACAGTGGAGTCAGATGCAATTGCAAGCCATCAGAAGCCAGAAGAGGAGAGCCATGGAACAGTTTCTCTCTCATAGCTCTCAGAACAAATCAACATATTCACTACCTTGATTTGGACTTCTAGCCTCCAGAACTATGAGACAATGAAATTCTGTGTCTTTGTTTGAAGTTTTTATTTTATTTTTTATTATTGTGGTTTGAGTGAAAGTTTCCAGAGCAAATTCATTTTCTTCATACACATTTTGTTTCATGACATTGATTGCAGTCCCCATAATGTAACAGCTCTCTTCCCATTTTCTCCCATGGTTACCTTTTCCCTTTGTCCTTCTTTTCTACACATTGCTGCTCCCTGAGCTGTCTCCCTGTGCCAGTGCTGCCTCGACGGGCAGCTTTTTTTTCTTGTGATTTGGGTGAAAATTTACAGAGCAAATTCACTTTCCATACAGCAGTTCACATACACTTTGTCTCATGACATTGACAACAGTTAACCACAATGCAAGAGCTCCCCTCCTACTTCCTTCCGACAGTCACCTCTTCGCTGTATCTATCCCTTCATGCACTCCTGCCCCCTGAGCTGTCTCCCTGTGCATAAACAGCCCTTCTTTCTCCCATGATTGTTTTCTCCAAAGAGTGTGTCTACCTCAGGTAAATGTTCAACTCAAATGCCTGTCTTTTATTTGGCTGGAAGCCACAGGTGTGGGTTCAGTTCCAGACCTGAAGGGCAGCTAGGGGCCATAGTCTCAGTAGTTCCACCAGAGGCTCTATCAGACCAGCAAACCTGGTCCCCCCCTTTTTTTTCCAAATGATTTTGAGTTTTATTCCACATTGTTCTCCCTCTCTATCCAGGATCTTCTACATAGATCCCCCTCTGAGTGGTTGATAGCGGTGGCTTGGCACCATCTAGTTCTTCTGGTCTCATAGTCATATAGGTTGCAGGTCTCATGGTGTACCAGTTGCTAGGACAAATTGTTTCCATGAATCTTTGGTTTTCTTCATTCTTCTTTGCTCTGGACGAGGAGAGACCCATTGTTGCATCTAGAAGGCTGCTTGCAAACTTTTAAGATCTTGAAGGGCAGGTTTTGATCTAGACCTACAGGAATGACTCTTAAGAACATCACTACTATAAATGGATTTGGCAAGGGAGTTATCTTTGCCAAGGTCTGGAATTTGGGGAATCAGAAAAATAGAACTGGAGTTTCTAATTTCGTGTGTGTGTGTGTGTGTGTGTGTGTGTAGCTGTAGGCCAAGGATAAGGAAGTCACTGCTTCTACAACTGTCTCTTGACACTCAGGAAACTAGTGACTGGAAAGTAGAATATTAATCCAGAAAATCCTGATATTTCCACAATAAAGTTGTGAGGAATAACAACCAATGCAGAAAGAATGTTTCTGTGTTCCATTCTCACGTGAATATATCTAATTGCTTTAGAACCCTAACTGCAGTTGTTGTTGTTATGTGCTGTCAAGTTGAACCTGACTAATAGCGACCCCTCCTTGAGCTTCCAAGGCAGTATCACACGGAAGTAGATTGCCCAATCTTGCTTCTGAGGAGTGGCTGGTGGGTTTGAACCGCCAGCCTTCTACTTAGCAGTCAGGTGCCTTAGGCACTATGCTACCAGAGCTCCTCTAACTGCAGAGCGTCTGGAAATACAGTTTTTAGCTTTTCATCTTCTGTAATACAGAAGAGCACAGAGGGAATTAGAATCGCTGCTGAATTCCAATCCGTCATACACATTATTGTTATGCAGTCCCAAAGAAATTAAAAGGTACAAGACCATTAAAATTAAATAATTAGAAATATTTACTTCTATTTGTGATTGAGTAACTGTTCCTAGAACAGTAAAAGTGAATAAAATGTATGTTGCAGCTGTTTGGGGGCATTTAACAACAGACATTGTAGTACTATAATCCTTGAGAGAAAAGGAAACACTTAAGATAAATCCAGTGATCATAATGGTTTTTTATCTGGGAGCATGTTTCTGCTGTGGAGCAGGAAAATAGAGCCTAGATGGACCAGTAATGTCACAGAGCAGAGGAAGCAGAGATTGGAGATCTATTGAAGTGGCTTGAATTTGTAAGGTAAGATACCTAAAATAAGTGCTCTATGGAGGATAGAATTCCAGAAACCTTTGTGGCAATTTACTGTAGACCCTGAGCCAAGGGCTAGGCTGTTCGTATGCAGGGCAAAATCAAAGAGTAAGAGCTGTATCCTGAAGTTAGGGGCATACTCTAGGATTAAGTTCATTGAAATAGAACAACCCTAACAATAAAAGCAAGCGTGACAGGCCCCAAAAATCACCCCGTTATTTTTGCTTGCCATAAAAAAGTTTAGTACCCTATCTTGTATACAATTAAAAATTACTAGACCTGTGAAGAAGCAGGAAAATACATTTCATAGTCAAGAGGAAAAAGCAGTTGATAGAAATAGATCATGAGATGACTCCACAATTGGAATTAGCAGACAGTACTTCAAAATAGCCAGAGTAAGACATATTAAGAACTTGAAATTATGTATGGTCATAATGAACAGATAAGGAAATCTCAGTAAATAATGAAAACTATTTAGGAAAAGAAAAAAGAAAAATTAGAACTGAAAAGTATAATATCAGAAAAGAAAATTCACTGGATGGGCTTAAAGGAAGAATGGAGACAGTAAAAAATACAGACAGTGAACTTGAGGAAAAATCGATAGAAATTAATATGAAAATAAGAAAGAAGAAAATAAGAAAACTAATAGAGTCTAAGAGACCTTTGGGACAACATCAGTAGTTTAACATGTAGTTAGAGTTCCAAAAAGGAGAGGCACAATAGCACATAAAAATGTATTACAGCAAAATATAAAGGCTGAAATTTCTCCAAATTTGGCATAAAAAATAAAATGCACAAATCCAAGAAACTGGCCCCAAATAGGATAACCCGCGTGCGCACAAAACCCACAATGAGATACAACATTGAGAACCTACAGAGAAAATTTTGAAAGCAACCGGAGAAAAACAGTGTATTGCATAAGAGGAATAATGATATGATTGGGAGCTGACTTTTCATGATAAAATGCTACAAATGTTACCAAAGGAGGCTCTTCTGGGTGAAAGTTCATATGATATTAAAAATTCTAATCTACAAAGTGGGGAGTGAAGCTAAATGTACACATAATGTTGAATGTAAAACAAACTCTTAAAAAAAATTTTTTTAAATTCTATTCTACAGAAAGAGCACCAAAGCTATGGGGAGTGTACAGATAAATATAATACAGAATTTTTTTTCACTCAAAATTCCTTTAAATGATATAGGTCTTTAAAGAAATTATAGTAATCTATTAAGGATTTATTACATATGTATATTAATATTTATAATATAGCAGCATAAAGGACAGGATAAATAGAACTGTTGTGTTTCAGGGTTCTTAAAACTCAGCCAAAAAAAAGAAATGAGTACTAACGTAGAGATGAATGTTGGACATTATGCTCAACTAAAAAAATGGATACTGTACGATTTCATTTATTTGAAGTTAGAGAACAGAGAAAACTAATTTATAGGGGAGAAAATCATCAGAAAAATGGTTGCTTTGAAATGGGCATGGAGAAACTTTCTGGGATGAATATGGTCATGCAGGTGTATTTTACATGGATATTCTTATCACAATTTACAGAATTGTACACTTACATTTTTGTTTTACTGTATGTGAAATTTTGGAGCCCTCATGGTGCAGTGGGTAAAACACTCAGTTGGAAACCAAAGGGTCACTGGTTTGAACCCACCAGCTAGCTACTCTGTGGGAAAAAGATGTGTGGCAGTCTGCTTCCATAGATTTTTTTACAGCCTTCAAAACCTTATGGGGGCAGTTCTGCTCTGTCCGGTAGGGTCACTATAAGTTGGAATCTACTCAGCAGCAGTGGATTTAGATTTATGAGTTTGGTGAGTAACGTCTGTGGTCTTAAAAGCTTGTAAGTGGTCATCTAAGATAACTATTGATCTGTACTCATCTAGAGCAAAAAAGAAAGAAGGAAACCAAAGATTCAAAGAAGAAACAAGTTTGTAGGATTAGTAGCCCACACAAACCACAACTCGTCTATCTTGAGACCAGAACAGGATGGTATCTAGCTACTATTACTGACTGTTCAGACCAGGAATGTAATAGATGGTTCTGGGTAGAATGGGAGTAAAATGTAGAACAAAATTCTAAATTCTTAAAAAAAAAAAAAAAGACTCAGTGGACTGGTAGAGACTGGAAGAGCTCCTGAGACTTATTACTTTGAGATACACTTGGAAGTGAAGCCAGTCCTAGAGGTCCACCATAATAGCCTCATCTAAACTTGAGTGAGGACATTGATTGGGAAAAAAAAATGTGATCCTGAAACCTGGAATAGGCACATATGGGCAGACAGTGAGGAAGATCAGGATATGGATCCTGTAAATTCTGTTGAATACCTCCCATCTGAAGGGATTACTATAAAACCATTATCCCTTCCACCTGAGTTTGATGGGATTAACCCAACTGTTCCTGCTGGGTCATTGCCTGAGGCAGAGGCCATGGAAGACATTGCTGAATGTTTTTAGGAACTGCCCCAACTACCCATTGTTGCTGCTAGACCTATAACTAAAGTTAAGTCCAAGCAAGTGCCAAAAGGTGAAATACAAACTGTGACTGAGGAGGTGGTATGCTACACCCAAAAAGACCTCCTTGATTTTGCTAACATGTACAGACAGAAACCTGGAGAATATGTATGGGAATGGCTACTGAGGGTATGGGATAATGGTGCAAGGAATGTTACATTGCATCAGTTTGAGTTTATTCATTTAGGCCCACTAAGTAGAGATTCTTCATTCAGTGTTTCAGCTCTAGAGATTAGGAAAGGATCTAACTTTCTATTTGGTTGGTTTACTGAAGCATGGACTACATAGTGGACTGTATGGTGGCCTACGTTAACTCAAGTTGAAGTACCAGACCTGCCTTGGTATAATGTAGAAGAAGATATCCAGAGGCTTAGGGAAATTGGCTTGTTAGAATGGATTTAATTCTAATAGATTAGACCCCTAGAGCCAGAAATGGAGAGTCCAGAGGACATGCCTTTCACCAGTACAGTAAGGAATAAACTTGTGAAGAGAGCCCCAGCATCCTTGAAGACTACTGTGATTGCTATTTTATGTAAACTGGATTTGACAGTGGGAACTGCCCTAATTGAACTAAGACACTTAACTACAATGGGGCTGATTGGACCCCGTGGTACTAGGGGCCAAGTGGCAGCAGTTAATCCACAAAGGCGAGGTGGGCGTGGTTACCATAATGGACAGCAGAGTCGGAATAGTAAGCAGAATACTCTGACTCATGTGGAATTATGGCATTGGCTACTTGGCGCATGGTGTTCCCAGTAGTGAAATAGATGGCAAACCTACTAAATATTTACTTGATCTGTATAGACAGAAGAATTCTATGTCACATGAACAGCAGCCTAGATTGAATTGCCAGAACACAGAGTCACAGCCTCTCAATCAATTCCCAGACTTGAGTCAGTTTACAGACCCACAATCCCTTGAATGAAGGGGGGGCCGGGTCCCCTTGAGGAAGGACCTCCTTATTGTGTTGCCAAAAATTTATAATGTCACTCTTTCTCCCAGCCTTTTCCAAAGGGATCTGAGGCCTTTTACGAGAGTGACTGTTCATTGGAGAAAAGAAAATAATCAGACTTTTCAGGGATTACTGGACACTGGCTCTGAATTGACACTAATTCCAGGAGACCCACAGCATCATAGTGGCTCACCAGTCAGAGTGAGGCATATGAAATTCAAGTTATTGATGGAGTCTTAGCTAACGTGCATCTCACAGTGGGTCCAGTGGGTCCCCGAACCCATCCTATAGTGATTTCCCCAGTTTGAGAATGCATAATTGGAATAGATATACTGAGCAATTAGCAGAATTCCCACATTGGGTCCCTGACATGTGGAGTAAGGGCTATTATGGTAGGAAAAGCCAAGTTGAAGCCATTAGAACTGTCTCTACCTACAAAAATAGTAAACCAAAAGCAATACCACATCCCTGGAGGGCTTGCAGAGATTACTGCCATCCACCATCAAGGACTTGAAGGATGCAGGGGTGGTGATTCCCACCACATCTCCATTTAATTTGCCTGTTGGGCTGTGCAAAAACAGATGGATCTTGAAGAATGACAGTAGATTATTGTAAACTTTATCAGGTGGTGACTCCAGTTCCAGCTGCTGTTCCTGATGTGGTTTCATTGCTTGAGCAAATTGGTACATCTTCTGGTACCTGGTATGCAGCTTTTGATCTGGCCAAAGCCGCCTTCTCAATACCAATTTCAAAGGACCATTGGAAGCAGTTTTCCTTCAGCTGGCAAGGCCAACAATATGCTTTCACAGTGGTTCCCAGGGGTATATTAGCTCCCCAGCACGATGTTATAATTTAGTCCATAGGGATCTTGATCGCCTTTCCCTTCCACAAGACATCACATTGGTCCATTATGTTGATGACATTATGCTGATTGGAACTTGTAAGGTAGAAGTATCGATGACTCTAGACTTATTGGTGAGACATATGCTAGAGGGTGGGAAATTAGCCTGACAAAAATTCAGGCACCTTCCACCTCAGTGAAATTTTAGGGGTCCAATTAGGTATCAGGCATGTCAAGATATTCCTACTGAAGTGAAGGACAAGTTATTGTATCTAATATGGCATAAATAGACTATCAACCATAATTCAAAATGCACAAACAGCAGAAGAGAAACCAGATGATTGGGATCTTCTAAAAATTAAATTTTTATGTGCTTCCAAAGACGTCTCCAAAAGAGTCAAAAGAGAACCTACAGATTGGAAAAAAATATTTGGTAATAGCATATCTGACAAGGGACTTATCTCTAGAATTTCTAGAACACTCCAACACCTCAATAACAAAAGGACAAACAATCCAATTACAAAATGGGCAGAAGACATGAATAGACACTTCACCAAGGAGGATATTCAAGCGGCCAACAAACATATGAAGAAATGCTCACGATCATTAGCTATTAGAG
>NW_006921626.1:14077636-14106511 GCF_000298275.1 Orycteropus afer afer | reverse complement strand
ATAGCGATGCTGTTTGGAGTCTTTGGCAGGTCCCTATTGGTGAATTGCAATGCAGAGCCTTGGGGTTTTGGAGAGCAAAGCCCTGCCATCCTCTGCAGATAACTACTCTCCTTTTGAGAAACAGCTTTTGGCTTGTTACTGGGCTTTAGTAGACACTGAACACCTAACCATGGGCCATCAAGTCACCATGAGTCCTGAGCTGCCCATCATGAACTGGGTGTTGTCTGACCCACACTGTCATAAAGTTGGATCTGCACAGCAGCACTCCATTATTAAATGGAAGTGGTATATCAGAGATGGGGCTCGACCAGGACCTGAAGACACAATTAAGTTGCATGAGGAAGGGGCCCAAATGCCTGTGGTCTCCACTCCAGTCATAATACTTCCCTCTCCCAGTCTGGACCTGTCACCTTATAGGGAGTTCCTTATGATCAGTTGAGTGAGGAAGAGAAAACTTGTGCCTGGTTTACAGATGGTTCTGAGTGATATGCAGCCACCACTTGAAAGTGGACAGCAGCAGCACTGTAGCCCCTTTCTGGGACTTCCTTGAAGGACAGTGGTAAAGGGAAATCCTCCCAATGGGCAGAACTTTGAGCTGTACATATGGCTGTTCACTTTTTATGGAACAAGAAATGAACAGATGTATGCTTGTATATGGATTGAAGGGCTGTGGCTAATGGCTTGGCCAGATGGTCTGGGACTTAGAAAGAGCATGATTAGAAAATTGGTGAGAAGGATGTATGGGGAAGAGGTATGTGGATAGATCTCTCTGACTAGGCCAAGGGAGTTAAGATATTTATGTCTCATGTGAATGCCCACCAAAAGGTAACCTTGGTATAGGAGGACTTCACAATCAGATGGATAGGATGACAGGTTCAGTGGAAACCAGCCATCCTTTTCCCCGAGCTACTCCTGTCATTGCTCAATGGGCTCACGAACAACGTGGCCATGGTGGCAGGGATGGAGGTTATGCGTGGGCTCAGCAATATGGACTCCCACTTACCAAGGCTAATTTGGCTACCACCACTGCTGAGTGCCCAGTCTACCAGCAACAGACACCAACACTGAGTCCGCGATATGGAACCATTCCACAGGGTGATCAGCCAGCAACATGGTGGCAGGTTGATTACATTGGACCACTTCCATCAGGGAAAGCACAGCATTTTGTTCTCACTGGAATAGATACTTACTCTGGGTATAGATTTGCCTTCCCTGCACGCAATGCTTCTGCCAAAACTACCATCCATGGACTTACAGAATGCCTTATCCACTGTCATGGTATCCCACACAGCATTGCTTTGGATCAAGGGACTCACTTCACAGCAAATGAAGTGTAGCAATGGCCTATGCTCGTGGAATTCACTGGCCTTCCTATGTTTCCCATCATCCTGAAGCAGCTGGCTTGATAGAACGATGGAATGGCCTCCTGAAACATAATTATGGCACCAGCTAGGTGGCAATACCTTGAAGGGTTGGGGCAGTGTTCTCCAGGAGGCTGTATATGCTCTAAACCAGCATCCAATGTATGGTGCTGTTTCTCCAGTAGCCATGATTCACAGGTCCAGGAACCAAGGGGTGGAAACAGGAGTGATACCACTCACTATTACCCCTAGTGACCCACTCAAAAAATTTTTGCTCCCTGTCCCTGCTACCCTATACTCTGCAGGTCTGGAGATCTTAATCCCAAAGGGAGGAGCACTCCCACCTGGAGACACAATACTGATTATATTGAACTGGAAGTTAAGAATGCCACCTGGCCATATTGGCCTCTGGATCAACAGACAAAGAAGGGTGTTATTGTACTATCTAGTGTGATAGATCCTGATTACCAAGGGGAAATTGGATTGACATTATGTAATGGAGGTAAAGAAGAATATGTCTGGAATACAGGAGATTCTTAGTATGTCTCTTAGTACTACCATGCCCTATGATTAAAATTAATAGAAAATTACAGCAACTCAAATCTGACATGACTACTAATGTACCAGACCCTTCAGGAATGAAGGTTTGGGTCACCCCACCAGGCAACGAACCACGACCAGCTAAGGTGTTTGCTGAGGGCAAGAGAAATACAGAATGGGTGGTGGAAGAATGTAGTTCTGAATATCAGCTACGACCACGTGACCAGTTGCACAAATGATGACTGTGATTGTTGTATTTCTTCATTGTATTTGTGCATCAAATATTTTGTTTCCTTCTGTTATCAACTGTGAAATGTAAGTAAGAATGTGTTTCGTCTATAAGCATGTTAATGTATCATGTTACGCACAAATATGACTTTATAATTGCCCTTATTTAGAGATTATATGTGGTTAAGAAGATATGTACAACTGCCAAGTTGACAAGGGGTGGACTGTGATACTTGGAGCTGTGTGTCAACTTGGCTGGACCACAATTCTGTGTGGTTTAAGCAATTGTGATGTGGGTTATTCTCATGATGGGATCGGATGTATATGTTTTGAGCAGCCAGTTTGTTGAAAGGAAATTTTCCTAGGGGTGTGGCCTGATTCTAATTTATTTATGGATATCCTGGGAAAAGAGACACTCTTCTGTGGATCAGGATCCTGTTGTGCTGCCTACAACTGTCTGTGAGTGAACAATCCACCCTTTGGCTTGGATTCGTCATTTACTGGAGTCAACAGCTGGTATACTGCCTGGTAACTTTGAGTTCATCAGCCCCTGCAGCTGCATGAGTCGGGAAAAGCCTCCAGCTTGTTGTTTGATCCAAGAACTTGGGCCTTGCCAGCTTGTATAAGTGTGTGAGCCATTTTTCCTAAGATAAATTTCTCTTTCTCTGTATGTATATATAAGCTTTACTGATTTTGCTTCTCTAGAGAACCCAGCCTAACATAACTGATCTTAGCCAAGGCTCTGACTGATAATTATTAAAGTAATTATTAAAGCTATCCCTTTTTATTTATAATGAAATTACTCTATAGAATTGGGTCTTTTGGATACCATTATCCTAATTTTACACAAATAACACTCATGTTAACCATTCCCCAAAAAACTGCACAGCCCCCTTGCACACCAGTTTCCTATGTGTGTACATTATATGGGTGTCCACATTACTTACAGAACTCTGGTAGCATAGTGCCTAGGGCATTTGACTGCTAACCAGAAGGCTGGCAGTTCACCAGCCACTCCTTGGAAGGAAAGTTGGGCAATCTACTTGCATTGTGATACCGCCTCGGAAACCCAAGGAGGGGTCGCTATGTCGGGTCCAACTCCACAGCACACAACAATAACAACAACAACACATTTACATGGGCACATTATATGTGCAAAAACACAGGTATGTTCATAAAATTCTAAGCAAATCACAATCTGAAACATCTGTTGTATTTGAACTGCATCTTTTTCTTGCATTTGACCATACGAAACATTCAAAGATGTATGCTGGTGACCACGTCACCCATACGGACATACTTTTGAGAGTGAAAGGTGGAGCTCTGGTAGCACAGTGCCTAAGGCACTTGACTGCTAACCAGAATGCTGGCAGTTCAAACCCACCAGTCACTCCTCCAAAGGAAGGTTGGGAGTCTACTTCCGTAGTGATACTGCCTCAGAAACCCAAGGAGGGGTTGTTATGAGTCAGATCCGACTCAACAGCACATAACAACAACAACATTCATAAATGAATCCATAAAACAGTTGTCCATGGACAGACACTGACAGTCCTGGGCTAACTAGGATGTGTGCTTATCCTGCTTAAAGGATATATTTGGATTGTTTGTCTTATACAAAATAGTATCAGAGCCTTAGACTAATGCTGTTAACCAGAATAAAATATATTTTCTTTCTTGAACCTGGCATCCTGATCTGTTGCTAGCTGGTGTTGAGTCACCTCCTGTTTCATGGTGACCCCATGCACAAGTGGAGTGAAACATTGCCTGGTCTTGTGCCATTCTCATGATCAATTGCAGGTCAGACTATTGTGATCTCTGGGGTTTTCTTTGGCTGATAATTGGAAGTAAGCTGCCAGGCCTTTCTTCCTAGTCCATCTTAGTCTGGTAGCTTTGCTGAAACCTATTCAGCATTATACCAGCACGCAAACCTCCACTGACACATAGGTGGTGGCTGCACATGGTGCATTGGGTGAGAATTGAACCCAGGTCTCCTGCATGGAGGACAGGAAATCTACCATTGAATCACCACTTTTTTTCTGAGTACTCATGTATACTAATTTAGGTTGCTTTTGTTTTTGTTTTGTTAATTTTCCTTTGTCATCACAGGTAATCCAGTGCAGAAATGATTGTGAAGGAGAAGGCTACATTGGAGATAAAGGGCTCAGGACACACACTGAAATATTTATTTCCTTGCCTTGTGCATTTTTTTTATCTTTTTTTTTTCTTCCTTTGCTACCTTTTTTTGTGTTAAATATCTTTTAGTATATATTTTGTCTGTTGATATTTTTAGGTACATGTTTTAGATTTTTCTTTTTAAGAGATTGCTCTAGGAATTACAGTATGTGTTTTTAATGTATCATAACCTATCTGAAGTTAGTACTGACTGACTTCTAGTAAAATTTAGAAACTTTGCTCCAGTATAGCTCCATTTCCTTCCAGTTCCATTTTTGTAGTTTTTATACTTGTGATCAACCAAACAATACAGTTATTGCGGTAAATAATCTTAGGCCTTTCAAGAAAACGAATAGAAAAAATATGTACTTATATGTGTGTGTCCATTTGTATGTAGCTCCTTGTTTATTTTTAAATTGTGTTTTAGGTAAAAGTTTACAGAGCAGATTCATTTTCCACTCAAGAGTTCATACACATTTTGTTTCATGACATTGCTTGCAAGCCCCACAATGTAATAGCTTTCTTCCCACTTCCTCCCTGTGATTATATTTTTCCTGTGTCCTTTCCTATGTAGTCCTGCCCTCTGAGCTGTCTCCCTGGTGTAACTGCTGCCCTTCTGATCTCCCATGGTTGACTTTTACCTGATGTAATTGTTCCCTATGTGGCCTATCCTTTGGCTGGAAGGATACACAAGAGTGAGTCATTTCCAGGCCTGAAGGGTGATGAGGTGCCATACTCTTCTGGGTTTTCACCAGTCCCTATCAGACTAGTAAGCCTGGTCTTTTTTTATGACTTTGAGTTGTTATCCACATTTCTCTCCCACTTTATCCAGGATCTCCTATTTTGATCCCTTTCCAAGTGGTAGCAAGGCACCATGTAGTTTTTCTGATCTCAGGGTCATGTAGTCTGAGGTTCCCGTGGTCCACTAGTTCCTTGGACTAATTGTTTCCATGGGGCTTTGATTTTCTTCACTCTTTGCTCTGGACAAAGAGAAACCAATTGCTTTGCAAGCTTTCAAGACCCTAATTGCTACTCATCAAAGTGGGATGTAGAACATTGTTTTTGTATAGAATGTTATGCCTATTGAGTTTGATGTCCCCCACGACAATGGTCCTGAGCATGCAGGCCCAGTGACTCACTCCCTCAAGGTGTTTGGCTGTGGCTAACAAATTAGCGTAACTTTGCCGCATCCTACCAAAAAACCCAAACTCATTGCCATCGAGTCATTTCTGACTCATGGTGACCTGCTTTGGCTTTCTGAGGTGGTAAATCGTTATGGAAGTAGATTGTCCTGCATGCCTTCTGTGGAGTGGCTAGTGGGTTTGAACTTACAACCTTCTGGTTAACAGTCCAGATGCCTTAGGCACTACGCCACCAGAGCTTTATTATATATATGGACATACTTAAAGCACATACAGATACGTATGTAGAAATACCATCTGCCAGTCTTATAAATGGTCATGGGTATATTTCCTTTTGGCTAACTAGTCCTGATCATTTTGCCTGTCTACCTATATTTCTACCTGTAGATTAATGTTTGTTATTACTGATAATGCAGTATCGTGTATATAAAAGTATTTACCTTTGTTCTTTGTACCTCTTGTGCCCCTCTCCTTCTCTTCCTTTTCCTTAGTATTGTTGTGCTGGTCACTCACTTTTGATACATTACCTCTCCCTTCACCCAAATCAATATTTGTCTCTTACCTGAGGAATTTTCTTTCCCTATCCCTGGTAACCAACAAAGAAAGTTTCCTTCCATGTATAAACCTTTCCTTGACTTTTTACAATAGTGTACGCATAACTATTTATCTTTCTGTGATTGACATTCAGCATAATGTCTTCCAAGTTCATCCATGTTATGACATGTTTGACATATTCTTCATTATTTTTTAGAGCTGTGTAGTATTCCATTGTTTACATGGCTTTTTATATCTACCCACTTATGTACCATTTCTGGCGCTCTTCTCTCTTGCCTATAATGTCATTTCCTTTTATCCTGAAGTACTTTTTTTTATTGTTGTTTTGTTTTTCTTTAATATTTCTTGTTTACTAGTTTGCCAGTAAAAAAAAAAAAAAAATCTCTCAGTCTTTGTTCACCTGTGAATGTCTTTGTTTCTCCTTTAGTTTGGAAGGATAGTTTTCATGGGATAAGAATTCTTGCTAAATAGTTTTTTCCTTTCAACACATTGACTGCACTCTACTGCCTTCTGACTTTGCTTGTTTCTGATGAGAAGTTACCCATGAATTGCATTGTTGTTTCTTATATGTGCCAGGTCATTTTTGTCTTGTTGCTTTCAATATTCTTTACCCTTGGATTTCAAAAGTTTATTATGTGTTTAGGTGTACTACTCTGTATTTATCCTACTTAATGTTCATTAAGCCTTTTGGTTTTGTAGATTAATTTTTTCATTAAATTTGGGAGGTTTTTGATCGTTAGTTCTTAAAATATTTTTCCTTCTATTTTCTCTTTCCTTCCTTCTGGTACTCTCATTATAAGTATATTGATACACTTGACATCTTACAGTTTTCTGAGGCTCTGTTCATTTTATTCAGTCATTTTTCTCTCGGCTCTTTGGATTGGATACTTTCTCTTGATCTGTGTTCAGTAGATCAGAGTACAGATTTGCTACAATATATTAAGTTTTCCTGTATCCTTATTTTGCAGCCTCAAATCTGCTGTTGAGCTCCTCTAGTGAGTTTTTCATATGTTCTTTAACTTTAGAGTTTCCATTTGTTTCTTTTGTATATTTTCATTTCTATTGAGATTCCTTATTGAGTCATTATCATCATATTTTCCTACTTCTTTGAACATGTTTATATCTACTTTTGAAGTCTTTGCTAAATCTAATATCCCTGTCTATTTCTATTTACTATACTTTTTTTCTACTTCTTTATATGTCTTATAATTTTTGTATTCAATATTCTTTTTTTTTTTTAATTAGGATTTGGGTGAAGATTTACAGAGTAAATTCACTTTTCATACAGCAGTTCACATATACTTTGTCTCATGTCATTGACCAAAATTTACAATGCAGCAGCTCCCCTCCCACTTCCTCCCCATAGTTACCTCCTCCCAGTGTCCATCCCTTCATACTCTTCTGCACCCTGAGCTATCTCCCTGTGCATAAGCAGCCCTTCCTTCTCCCATGATTGTTCTCTCCAGGGCGTGTGTCTACTTGAGGTAAATGTTTAACTCACATGCCTGTACTTTGTTTGGCTGGAAACCACAGTTGTGGGTTCAATTCCAGACCTCAAGGGCAGCTAGGGCCATAGTCTCAGTGGTTACACCAGGCTCCATTGGACCAGCAAACCTGGTCCCCACCTCCTTCTTATATGTCTTACAATTTTTGTTTAAAATACATTTTATATAAAGTAACAGCTCTTTTTTTTTTTTTTTTTTTTGACAGTTATTGGGTTTGTTTTAGTAACTTGCTAGTAAAACAACTAATGTATCTGCTCAGTTTTGGAGTTTTTTTTTAAGCTTGGCTTCCTAGGGGTCACTCCTGTGTCTGCATAACTTAGTGGTCAGCAAATGATTTGAGAAGAGGTTGTGCCCACATATCTCAAACCTAAAAGACCTCCAGTTGATCTGTGTTTGGGTTGGTGGACACATTCAAAGTTGTTGTAAATTTTCAAATCATCTTTAGCTTTTAATTTTGCCAGATGTTTTTGGCTAATTTCCCAGGTAGCTAAGAATGTATGGAGAGCTTATTTTAGCCCTTTATGGCTCTCTCATTCTAGGATCTCCCTGTTAAGTTTCTCGCTAGTATACTGTGCATCCTAGCCCAGACCACCACCTTGAGCTTACACCAAACCAAAAAAGCCCACCATCATCAAGTCAATTCCGATTCATAGTGACCCTATAAGAACTGGCCCACAAGGTTTCCAAGGCTGTAAATCATTATGGAAGTAGACTGCTTCATCTTTCTCCCATGGAGCAGCTGGTGGGTTTGAACTGCTGACGTTCTGGTTAGCAGCCCAACATTTAACCACAGCAGCACCAGGAACTCCTTAGAGCTTATGGAATTGTGGATTTTTCCTCTTCATTTCTAAATCAAGTTCACCACTTTTAACTGGTAAAGCCACAAGCTTTTACCCATTGACCTACATTGACTCTGCCTCCTCTGACAGAATAACCAGCTCTATTCTATTAAAACTACCACCAACCAAGTTGTTGGTAGGGTGGAGGTAGGAATAGCCTCATACAAAAGGACCACTGATTCCCCCTGGTTTTCAACAGTGAACATTTCTGAATTTGTTGTCTGCACATGGTCAGTTTCCAGTACCTTGAAATGGTTGATTTGAACCCATTTATACTTCTCTTTTGCAGAGATGAATCAGCAACTTCTTCACATTGACATAATCGGAAGTGCCTTTCTCTCTTTATGTTTGTTTGTTCAATTTTATTTATCATTCAGATCTTCTATATCCCTATTTCTTTTTCCCTTAGTCTCCTGCTAGAATTTTGATTTTATAAATAGATCCTTTTACTTTAATTTTCTTCACATTGAATATTTTTGTTTTTTATTAAAATATTATTTATTTTACTTTTTTGTCAAAATAAAATATGCCCATTTGCCTAATTTAGTGTCTTAAATTCTACTGTTTCTATATGTTTCACTCAAAATTCTATTACATTTTTCAGTCATGCTGAATATTTGCATTTTTCTGGTGTTATTTCAGACCGTACTTAACTAACAGTGATACAGTGGGCATCTAGGTAAGATGCCTCCAAGACCACCCTCAGGTTGGATAATTCACTAGATGGATACATGGGATTCTGCATATAGTTACACTCATGGCTAAGATTTATTGCAGTGAAAGGATACAAAAAAAAAATTAGCCAAAGGAAAAGGTACAAGGGGTGAAGGGTGGAGGAAACCAGGCACAAACTTCCAAGAGTCTTCTCCCATAGAGTCACACAGACCATACTAAATTCCTTCAGCAACAAATTGTAACAATGCATGTGAAATACTTTCTACCAAAGAAACTCATTGCAGATACAGTGCCCAGGTTTTTAGTGGGGGCTGATCACATAGGCACCCTTTGCCTAGCACATACCAAAGTTCTAGACTCCTAGAAGGAAAATAGGTGTTTAGAATAAACCAGATTGCACAAACAGTCTCAACACAGTAGACCACCTTTATCAATTAGAATGATGGGAATACTGTTGAAACCCAAGTTTGCAGATGCCAGCTCATGTTCAGTCTTGCAGACAGGCCTTTCTAAGGATAGCAGTTTCAGGCCTGCTGTGTTCATTCTTTTCTGCATAACAGTCCTTGTTATTATCATCATTTTTTTTTTTTAATTGAACTACCAGTGTTTCACTCATGAGTATAATGAAAAAAGTTATTTTACTTGGCGTTTATTTATATAGCAAATTGTTGATAATCATTTGTAGCTTTGTTTCCAAAAATATTGTTTTTTCTCTAAACCTGAAATAGTGTGTGTACTTGCTTTGAAACTATACTGGACAATAATACTGTACTTTCTACTGTTTAAATTACATACTTGGAGCAGTTTTATATTTGAAATCCTTGTATCTCCCAAAGATCATAGTACCTTTGTTTCTTTTCTCAGCACGATTACGTGGTGTTCATGATGGTCTGTTCATTGGACAAATAGATGCTGTGGATACTCTTAATGCTACTTATAGAGTAACTTTTGATAGGACAGGGCTTGGAACCCATACCATCCCTGACTATGAAGTTCTTGTAAGTAGTATTTCATAATACATTTGTGTTTTATGCCTATTAAATATGTTATGTAGAGTTTTCTGGACATTGTATTTTATGACAGAATCAAGACTTCAGGTCATAGGGGAAGAGATCCTTAGGGGTTCCCAGACCTGCCTACTAGACCTCTCAAGCAGAAGTAAAAACTCCCTTCATTCTCAAGCTGAACTTCAAGTCTTCCACATTTTCCAGAAACTTGAAAGGGATGTAGTTTGGATATCTGTGTTGTACCTTACCCACACAGCACTTCAGTATGACAGAACTATCAATCCTGACTAATCTCTAGTTTAAAGTATAGTCCTCTTGTAAATGCTTTTTAAAGTATGAAATAATGTCTTACACTTTCAAATGTGTTCTCTTGGGTTATTTTCCTGAGAGTTCTATAGGGTAGTTGTTAATTACCCTTGCTTTGTATGTGATGAAACTTAGACATAAGTATGGGAAGTTCTTTATTCAAGGCTGTAGAACTGGTTTCCTGCCAGGCTGACACTAGACTCCAGACCTTTTGAATTTCTGGTGCAGTCTGTTACACTATTGAACCACTCTTGATCATGCTTGATTTAGCAGTGTCATGGAGATTGTTAACTTCCTTGTTGTAAACTTGATTTGTAAAGATTATGAACTTAAACATCAAAATTCCTCTTTAGTGTCAAAATAGAGGAATCTTCCTTTTCTGATACATTCTTTTTAAAAACTGACTCTTTGTTTATTTTGAGGGTTTCTTTATCAAATATCCTTTATAAAAAAGAGAAATAACACCAGAACAAAAAAGAAATTAACACCAAATACCAGGCTACAGATAAACACATAAACACCTGAGATGATCAAATGAGGGTCAGTGAACAGAAGTATACTCTAGACCAAGGATAGATTCAACTGAGGCTAATCTTGCACAGACACCAGTGATACAAAATACCTGCAGTCCTTATAGAAACAATAGAAGACAGATGCAGAATAATCCCTCACAGACAACCAGACACTATGGGAGAGAGATCCAATACATCTACCATCTCAGGACCATAGTATTCAGGGACACCAGACTCAACTGACACAACAAAATGCATAAAAGCTTTGCTCCACATTCTACATTGGTAGGTAGCGGCTGGAGTCTTAAAAGCTTTCAAGCGGCCATCTAAGGTACAGCTAACAGTCTCCTAGCATCGGAATCGAAGAACGCAAAAAAAAAAACCCAAAAACACGAGGGCATTTAGAAGCAATCAGCCATAGGACACGATGGCCCTCGAGACCAGAAGAACTAGATGGTGCCCGCCTACCAATGCCAACCACCCAGGAAAGGATCAAATCTAGAGATCCTGGATAGAGTGGGAAGGAAAACGTGGAAAAAAATCCAAAAACTCAATAGTGAATGGTCAGGTGAAATGTGGTGAGACCCCGAATACTGTAGCCCTGGAATACCTTCTGCGCCTGGAATAAAACACACCCCCAGGGGCTGGCTCTCAGCCCAATAGTTAACAAGCGGTACACGCAGACCACTCAATCCAGAATGACGCACCCACATACTCTATGGTAATATATCCCTTAGAGCAATAGATCATGGGACACCACAGGACCAACATTCAAATCGAAGAAATGCAGGACAAACAGGAGTGCATAAATATGAGGGGCACAGGGGGAGGGTTGCAGGGTAGGGAGGGGAAGAGACTGGGTTAGGGTTGAGCATGGTATGTGGGGAATGAAACTTTTAAATGTACACGTTGTGTTGAATGTAAAACAAGCTCTTAAAATAAAATTTTTTTAAAAAAAGAGAAATAGAGGAAGAAAAAGGTTTATATTAAGGCAAAAGTACACCAACCTTAAATTTTAAAATTAAAGGATGAAATATTTAAACCTCTTTCCGAGAGAGATTGCTTTTCTGTTATTAATTTAATTTCCTTTTTGAGAGCACCAAAATATTTTTCCTAACTAGATAAGAGTTTAGTTTAATTAAATGAGAAAATATTCAGATTTTTTTTTTTACACACAGATAATTACAGGTGATTTTCTGAACTGTTTGATTCTTGGTATTTTTTCTGTTAGTTCTTCTGTTTTATGGGTTCAGTCTTCTGGCAGCAAAACAAAAGCAGTGTTTTCAACTTTGACTTAAGTTCTAGTATTTGATTTTTGTAGAGCAATATATTCTATGATAAATCATATTATATGAATCAATGTACATCTCAAACTGAAATATGTTTTTAAAGCATATATGGTAAAGTTCTGTTTAAGTCTGTGGACTGTTCTCTTTTTCCAAAGAGTAATGAACCTCATGAGACGATGCCAATTGCTGCCTTTGGACAAAAACAACGACCCTCTCGATTTTTCATGACCCCACCACGGTTACATTATACTCCTCCTCTCCAGTCACCTATTACGGTAAATGATTGTTTGGGAATGTCATCAGTAATTTAAATGGTTATTATTAATGCAGACTGTGTTTGTGTGACATACACATTTATTATACCAACTTCAGAAGATACCCAGAATATTTTGAGTTGTCAGATATTAAATAAGTAAATAATTGCCTCCACTCTGGAAATATTTTCCTTTTGGTAGTATTTTTAATATTATATTAGTTACATTAGAATTTTTTTTTATCTAAACCTAAGATATTTCTTTAAAATGACCAATATTTAAATATTCTCTTTTATTCTCCTAGGATAATGATCCTTTATTAGGACAGTCGCCTTGGAGAAATAAAATTTCTGGCTCTGACACTGAAACATTAGGTGGCTTTCCAGTAGAATTCCTTATCCAAGTGGTAAGAATTGCTCTATCTTGGGTGTCAGAAATATCAATTAATATTTTATGTTATTAAAGTTGCAATTTTTTCTACAACCAAGTATTCTTACATACTGTTCTTTTACTATTTTGTTGGTTTTAAAAACTCTGTTATTTTTAGCATAGCTAGAAAATAAAAGTTACCACATCCAAAAAAAGATTCGGAAGCTTTCTGTTAGATATTTATTTGGCATTGTTTTCTTATTATTTTGCTATTTTTAAGGATTCATATGTTCTAGCATATATTCTGTAAAACTGAATAGTTAGCTGTTCATAACTTGTATGGTAAGAAGGCTTTTATTTAATATTACTTAATAACCTTAACTCATTAACAGTTTTGATGTCTGCACTAGGTATATAGTTACAAGGAATTCTTTCTTTTACTGAGACTAGAAACAGATAATCACTTGCTAAATATTTTGTGATTTATTTTATGATTAGACACTAAGAAGTCTAAGTTGAAATTAGTTTAGAAATATAGTGTTTTTCTGAGAACTAGAGCAAGCGTGCCATGCATTATATTATTATTATTTTAACAATATAATGAATTATTTTGAAAATTAGATTAAATAAGTTGCTTAGTTTTAATCATAGTCTAGTAATGCTTTACTTGTTTCTTTTCCTTTTTTAAAAGAAAAACTACTTTAGCTTAGTATATATGGAATCCCCCCCAAAAAAATAACAAACCTATTACCATCCATTCAATTCCAGCTCATGGTGACAGAATGTTTATAACACAATTCATTTAAATATTCACCAGTGTTTACCTTTTACAGGTGGTATATTTTGAGGAAAGTCTTATCATTTGTGTGTATGTGTGTGCTTGTTTCTCAGTTATACATTGTTAATGATTCTTGCAATAAGAATTTCTTATACTTATGCCTTTTGCCTTCCAAAGATAAATATTTTTATATGAAAGGCTGATATGGGAAAAGAACCAAGGTTAGTCCTTCTCACAAATAGGATACCTTTTTTCTTTTTACGAATTTCTTTTAAATAGTAGAAGTGAAAACAAAATAGACTCAAAAACTCATTGCCCTCGAGTCAAATCTGACTCAGTGACCCTTCCTTGGGTTTCTGAGGCGGTATCACTACAGAAGTAGATTGCCCAATCTTCCTTCTGAGGAGTGGCTGGTGGGTTTGAAACACCAGCCTTCTGGTAAGCAGTCAGATACCTTAGGCACTACACCACCTGAGCTCCTGAAAACATAACTAGTAAGTCATACTTGTATGGGTAAGGGGTGTTTGTGTGTGTGTGTGTGTGTGTGTGTATGTAAATAATATGTATGTATGTATGTATGGGAGAGAATTCACCACCAGAGGGAGGTAGAAGCTAAGTGCTGCATTGTTTCTAAAATAGTGCCCCTACTAAGGGAAACCCAAGGAGGGGTCACTATGAGTAGAGTCCAACTCAATGGCAAATAACAACAACAAGGAGCTCTAGTAGCATAGTGCCTAAGGCACTTGACTGCTAACCAGTAAGCTGGCAGTTCAAACCCACGAGCCACTCCTCGAATGGAAGATGGAACAATCTACTTCCGTAGTGATACTGCCTCAGAAACCTAAGGAAGTGTCACGAGGAGTTGGATCCAACTCAAAGGCAGTAAGTATACTCTTCATAAGGAGCCCTGGTGGCACGGTGATTAAAGTGCTCAACTGCTAACCAGAAGGTCAGCAGCTCAAACCCACCAGCTGCTCTGTAGAGGAAAAATGTGGCAGTCTGCTTCTGTAGATACTTATAGCCTTGGAAACCCTATAGGGCAGTTCTGCTCTGTCATGCAGGGTCCTCATGAGTTGGTAGTTGACTTGACAGCAGTGAGTTACATTTTCGATAGGAGACCTGGTGGCACAGTGATTAAAGACTCTACTGCTAGCTCAAAGGCCGGCGGTTCAAACCCACCAGCTGCTCCATGGGATAAAGTGTCGCATTCTGCTTCTGTAAAGATTTACAGCTTTGGAAACGCTATGAATCAGTTCTACTCTGTACTGTAAGCTCACTCTAAGTTGGAATTGACTCATTGGTAATGGGTTTGGTTTTTTGGTTTTATACTCTTGATATTTTTATTCATGCTTACATGTTTGCTTTTCATGCTTAATTTTAGTTTCATAATCTATGCAATTAAGGTATCTAAGAGGTTTTTTTTTTTTTTTTAAATGTACTTGCCTTTTGTAATATATAAGGGTTTACAGGGGGACCCTGATGGCACAGTGGTTAAAACTCTTGGCTGCTAACTGAAAGGTCAGCAGTTTGAACCTACTTGCCACTCTGTGGGAGAAAGATCTGGCACCTTGCTTTAGTGAAAACCTACAGGTTTGGAAACCCTACGGAGCTGTTCTAGTCTGTCCTACAGGGTCATTAAGTGTTGCAATAGACTCAACAACAGTGGGTTTGGTTTTCTGGGTTAAGGTTTTACAAAATGTTGTTTTACTCTTGTTAATATTAAGCTTTGAAGTAGACGGGCATGTTTTTGTCATTTTTCCTTCTTATGTTCCTCATGACAAAACAAATACCATTCTTTTTCTTCTTTTTCTTTTTTTTTTTTTTGCAAAGTCTTATAATTCATGGTTAAGTGCTTGACTGCTCACCTGAAACAGGCCCTTCAGACCCACCCAGTGGCTCCTCGGGAGAAAGACCCGGCAGTTTTTTCCCATAAAGATTACAGTCTAGGAAGCCTCGGGGAGTTCTCTGTCCCATAGGGTCACTATGGCTTGAAAATTGACTCAACAGGGAGCTAACAACAACAGGGATTTTGAAGAATCTAAAAAACACTGATCCACTCCTTAAAGATAGTCTAGTTTTAAAAAGCATTTAGAAGAAATAGTATCATTTTTCTTTTTAATCCAAAACAAGCAAGGAACCCAGGAAAAACAAACTGAATGAAGGAGGGAGATTGTCACCTTCATCTCAGCCTTCTTTACTGCTTCCCATTCTTAAAAAAAAAAACACACGTATTTCCATAAAATCAACAACCTAGAGAAGAAGGTAGGCCTCTAGGCCTACTGAGCACTGTATAAAGGTCTAAATGAACACGTTTGTAACATATCTCACCGAGCCTTCTGCCTGCATCAACTTGGGCCAATTTTTTTTTATTATGGAAAATTTGAAGCATGTGAAAAGGAGACAGACTTATATAATGTGCATCTCTGTACTGATCACCTAGCTACAATAGTTATCAATTCATGGACAGTCTTGTTTCATTTATACTCCCACTCTTTCCTTCCCTCCTCTGTTATTTGGAAACAAATATCAGGTATCTTATCATATATTTGTAAATGTTTCGATGTGTAACCTCTAAGAGATAAGGACTCTATTTTTCAAGGCACTGTAACTATAATACCATTATTATACCTCAAAAAATTAACAAATTTCTTAAGATCATTAGATATCCAGACAGTTCAAATTTTCCAGTTGTCCCTTAAATGTTGAATGTTTTTTTGCCTTATATACCCTATTTGTTAATGAAACTGGATTATTTATCTATAGAGTTTCCCATTATCTGGATTTTGCTGATTAAATCCTTGTGGTATTCAGTATTTTCTTCTGCCTTTGGTAATTGGATCTAGAGTTACCATTAGATTTGGATTTTTTGTTTGGTTGGTTTGTTTTCAGGTGACTATTTTTATTAGTAGTTTTATGTCCTTCTGATACAGACCCATAATACTTTGTTATCTTTTTTGATGATCAATGCCTAGATCTATCCATTCATTAGGATTATAAAATGGTGCTATTCTAGTTCTATCATTCCTTCTCCATTTATTACCTAAAATAGTTCTATAAAGAAAAACTTGCCCTGGCCAATTATTTGGTTACCTGATGGTATACTTTGTATAGGAAAGTTAGCATAAATTCTTGGTTCTTTTTGTTTTCCAAGAAACAAAAAGAAAATATATTTGTAAATAATTATAAAATAAATAGTTTAGTCCCTAATATTCTCCACTAATAGATGTATTTTTTTTAATATCATTATGAACTCATGGGTTTTAACATATTTATGCTTCCATTTTTTGCAATTACTGTTCTTATTGCTGGGTGAATTACCTCATTGTTGGCCAGTGGGAGCCTGTTCAGATTAACTCTTCAGTCCTTTTAACATGTCTTGGTTATAATGCATTTTAGAATAATATTTTCCTGATAGCCAATCAGATTTATGAAAATAAAATATCTTGCTATATTTATATTTAAACACTAAAATTTACTGTTAAAATCGGTGAAGAATTGGAAATTTGATGTCTCACTAACATACTTAAATGCCTCTGTTTATTCTAAAACATTTTTTCTTTGTAGACTAAGTTATCGAAAATTCTCATGATTAAAAAGGAGCACATCAAGAAATTAAGAGAAATGAATACAGAAGCAGAAAAATTGGTAAGAAAAATTTTTTCTTTATGTGTCTAATTTAGAATGATGGGGCTTTCTGTATAAGGATTTTAAAATACTTATCTTGATATATTATTTTTAAATTTTTATTCACTATCATTCTCTCTCAAGGAGCTCTGGTGGTGCAATGGTTAAAGCATTCAGCTGCTAACCCAAAGGTCAATGGTTTGAACCCATCATCCAGTGTGTGGGACACAGATGAGGCAGTCTGCTTCTGCAAAGATTTACAGCCTTGGAGGAAACCCTGTGGAGTGTTACTCTGTCCTGTAGGGTCACTATGAGTTGGAGTCGACTTTATAGCAGTAGTTTTGTGTTTTTTTTTTTAATCACTATCTCTCATCGTACCAAACACATTCTAAGTAAATTAACAAACAGTACAATTTATTCCCCAGCCTTTGCACAATGCCATTTACTTTACAGTTGAGTGGGATTAATGGGTATATTAGGTTCTTTGGCTGTTATGTAGAGTGGAGGATCCCGAGGACTGATGCCTTTTCCTGAGGATGTCATAGAGACTGAGATTATAAAAAGTGATTCAGAATATGTAAATCAGGAAATATCTAAATTGTCATCTTGGTAATCTTGCTAGAGTTTATCTTCTATTTTATTAATCTAATGATTCTAAAAATGTTAGTGTTGCTTTTATTCATAGGAAAGAACTATTGGTGTTTTTATAAACTATTTATAAAGAAAATATTCATTGAAGTCTTTGTGGTATAGTGAAACTCACATCTTGCTAGTGAATTTATAAGATGACAGGTTGAATCTTAAGTATCATCTTGGATTGATTGAAAATGACTGTCTAGAAATATTAAATTAAGGGAGGGCTCAGTGACTGAGTTCTGCTGGAAGAGGTAACTGATAGATGACATTAGTGCAGAAATGGGGAGTAGTAGCACTAGACATCTCTAGTATGGAATTATGTAAGGGTATTGGTATGGGTAAAGAACTGGACACTAGATAACTAACTGAAAGAGGAACAATCCTCTTTTAGGAGGCATCTTTTAAAAGACTAGTAAAAGATGAGTAACTACCACACTAATAGAGAAGGTATATGGGGAATGGGACAATAAAAATATTCACTCAATACCCCCCAACAAAACCCACTGCCATCAAGTTGATTCTGACTCATATCAGCCCCTATAGTACAGAGTAAACTTGCCCTATAGGGTTTCTAAAACTAAATGTTTACGGAAACAGGCTGATTCATCTTGATCCCATAAGGTGTGTTTTAGTTCTCTAGTGCTGCTCTAACAGTAAAATACCACAGATGTATGGCTTGAACAAACAGATATTTATTCTCTTACAGTTTGGGAGGCTAGAAATCTGAATTCAAAGTCCAACCTTTAGGGGCTGAGTGAAGACCCCTCAGCCTTGGGCTTCAGCTCTGCCTCTTGCTCCCAGCCCACTGAAGCTAAAATCTTCTCTTTGCTTAAGACGGCTGCTAGGCTGCTGAGGCTGACAAATCCAAGGTTGACAAGTAAAATGGCATAGTGCCAAAATTGTCAGGCAGCACAGCAAGCCACTAATTCAAGTCCATTAACAGTCTAAGATCGGCAGATAACATGGCAGGCTGTTGAGATGAAGACTTGGCCAAATGCAGGGTCCAAGTGTGCAAAAAGCCATGACTTTCCTCAAACTTGCTTCTTATGCACTGGAAGCAGACCACATCCTTAAGGCAGCTACTCAGCTGCTCACAGTAGATTCCACCATGGAGTTTATTACCAGTCTCATCATGGGGAATACTATATCCAGTTGAGCAACTCAAGATCCAGCCCAGCCAAATTGACACACACCTTAACTACCATAGGTTGCCTAGTACATTCAACTGCTGATCTTTTGGTTAGCAGCCCAGTGCTTTAACCACAGCATCACCAGAGCTCCTTTACTCAATAAAAAAGGAGGCAAGAAAACAGAAAAAATAACACAGAACAGGTAGAAAAATGAAATAGTAAGATGATAGATTCATTATCTAAATATATGGGTGATAATATTAAATATAAGGAACCCTGGTTGTACACTGGTTAAAGGGCTCAGCTGCACACCTAAAGGTCAGTAGTTCAAACCCACCAGTGGCTCCTCAGGAAAAAGACCTGGCGATATGCACTCACAAATATTACAGCCTAGGAAACACTATGGGACAGTTCAACACTGTCCTATAGGGTCACTGTGAGTTGGAGTCTACTCAAGGAAATGACAATACTAAATGTAAAAAAAAAAATACAAACTAGTTAATTCTGTCAAGCTGATTTTGAGTCATGACAACCCCATGTGTGCAGAGTAGAGCTGTATACTCTATAGAGATTTCAAGGTTCTGACCTTTCAGAAGCAGTTTGCCAGACCTTTCTTCTAAGGTGCCTCTGGGTGGGTTCAAACTGTAAGCCTTTTGGTTAGTAGCTGAGCACTTAACTGTTTGTGCCACCCATGGACTTCCTATATTAAATATAAATGGGCTGAATTTTTTTGTTAAAAGAGAATGATTGTCCATTTGGAGGAAAAAAAAAGGGTGGGGAAACCAGGTTTGCTGGTCCGATAGAGCCTGGTGGAACCACTGAGACTATGGCCCCCAGCCGCCCTTCAGGTCTGGAATTGAACCCGCACCTGTGGCTACCAGCCAAGCAAAAGACAGGCATACGAGTTGAACATTTACCTGAGGTAGATATACTCCTTGGAGAAAACAATCATGGGAGACAGCTCAGGGGGCAGGAGTGCATGGAGCGATGGACACAGGGAAGAAGTAATTATCAGGAGGAAGTAGGAGGGGAGCTGTTGCATTGTGGTAAATTGTGGTCAGTGTCATGAGACAAAGTATATGTGAACTGCTGTATGGAAAGTGAATTTGCTCTGTAAATCTTCACCCAAATGACAATTAAAAAAAAAGAAAAAGTTATTTAGGACATAAAATCAACAGGCCTAAACAACTGATAGACTGTTATGGGGATCAGATAAAAAAGAGAATGATTGTCTAACAGGATAAAAAAATAAAATGCAACTCTATAATGCTTGTTATATACTCATTTAATATAAAAGGATCCAGAAAGAATAAAATTAAAAATCTATAAAAAGATAATGTACTACAGAGTTTAAAAATAACAAAAGAAGCTCTTTGTAGCTATATTAATATCTGACAAAGTAAAATTCAGGGCAACAAATATAACTGAATATAAGTGGACACTTCATAATAATGAAAGGTTTAATTCACCAAGAGGAAATAATAATTCAAAATTTACACATAATAACTTAGCCTCAAAATATAAATCAAAAATTGACAAAACTGAAAAGAAAAAGATTCAAATTATAGTGGGACAGTTTCCATAGCTCTTTTAGTAACTAATAGAATAAGCAAACACAAAAAAAAATTAATAAGGATATAAAAGATGTGAAAAACATAGTTAACAAACAGTCTCATTGGCATGTGTAGAATATTATACTTGACAACTGCAGAATAACCATTATTTTCAAGCACATATGAAATATTTATAAAAATTGATTGTATGCTGCTCTAGAAGAAGATTCAACAAATTTGAAATGTTTGGAATTCTCCAGAATATGTTCTCTGGCCACAGTGTAAATGAGTTGGAAATTAATGTCAAAAGATACATAGAAAAAACTTTTAAACTTGAAAGTTAAAGCATATACTTCTAAATAAGCCACAGTCAAAAAACAAATTATAAGAGAAAGTTAGAAATATTTTGAATTTAATAATAGTAAAAATTATATATATCGTATACATCATGGCAGGCAGCCATGCCTATATTAGAATAAAAACATGTCTGAATTTGAAGAAAGGCTGAAAATCAGTGAGTTGGGCATCTATCTCAAAGAATTAGACAAAGAACTACATATTAAATCTAATTAAGGAACCCTGGTGGTTAAAGTACTTGGCTGTTAACTCAAAGATCAGTGGTTCAAACCCACCACCACTCCATGGGGAAAAGATGTGATGGTCTGCTTCTGTAAAGATGGCAGCCTTGGAAACCCTATGGGGCAGTTTTACTCTCTCTTATAGGGTTGGTATGAGTCAGAATTGACCCAATGGCAATGGGTTTGGTGTGTGTGTGTGGGGGGGGTATTTGTTTTTTAAATTTAATCTCAAGAAGAAATTAATAAAATAGAAAAATCTAAGAGAGAATCAGCAAAGTGAAAAGTTAGTTCTTTAGAAGAACTAAAGAAGTTGATAAAACTGACAACACCCACCCAGAAAAGTAATTGAAAGGTACAAATATGTCATCACGTGTATTAATCATCATTTGTTGTCTGCTGTCGTTGGTTCTCTGTGTGAAGTACTACCTTTAGCATCTCTTATAAGGTTGATATGGTTTTAACAAATTCCCTTCATTTCTGTTTATCAGGAAATGCCCTAATTTCACCATCATATTTGAGGGACAATTTTGCTGTGTATATAATTCTTAGTTGGACATTTTTTTCTTTCAGGCTTTTATATATATCCTCCCATTGCCTTCTCGACAGCCTGGTTTCTGCCAAGAAATCAGAGCTTAGTCTTACTGGTTGCCCTTTGTAGGTAACTTCTCACTTTTCCAGTGCTGTTTTCAGGATTCTCTCTTTATCTTTGGTTTTGGTGAGTCTGATGATGATATGTCTTGGTGATTTTCTTTTGGGGGCTATCTTGTTTGGGTTTTGTTGAATTTCTTGGATTTGTTGAATATCTTCTTGTCTTTTGTCATATTAGGGAAATTATCTTCCAACAAATCTTCAGCAATTTTCTCTGTGGTTTTATTTGTATCATCTTGTTCTGGAATACCGATTATACGATTATTCCTCCTGATGTATCCCACATGAATCTTAGGCTTTCTTCATTTTGTTTTGATCTTTTTTCTTACTGATCCCTTAACATAGCAGTATTGAGGTGTTTGTCTTTAGTCTCATTAACTTTATCTTCCATTGATTTGATTCTACTCTTTTTTCTGTTCAGTGTGTGATCTGTTTCTGAAATCTCCCTATTAATCTTCTGGATTTCTTTTTGTTGTTTTTGTGTTGTTTCTAATTCTTTGTTTATTTTGTCAGTTTGTTCTTGTATTGTTTTCCTAAATTGTTCAAGAGTTTTTTCTTGGTTTTCTTTCATTTTATCAGTGTCTTCCTTGATCTATCTCTCAATCTGTTGAAGGTATCTAAATATAATTCTTTTGAATTCTTTAGCAGGGAGTTCCTGTGCTGCTGCTTCCTCAAGGATTTTTTCTGGATCTGTATCTTGGCCCCTTGTTTCTACTGCTTTGTCTTGCTGCTTTGTGTGGACTGGGATATAGTCAGTTGTCTCTAAGACATTGTGATGTTGTTGTATTTATGTTCAGTTTGTGATTGTATGTTAGTGTGATTTGCCTACATCCCCCCGCCCCCCTTTATTTTGTTTTGATATATCTGTATGAGCAAGGTTCTGTGCTCCTCTGTTCAATAGCACTTAGGCACTCACCACCTATCTCCTGGTCAGTGTGATAGAGAATGAGAGTATGTGCACAGATGTCTGTTAACTGTTCGCAAAGAGCAATTGAGGGTGAGTTGAACTGTTATTGGCTGCTGTCATTGGTTAGTTGGTGCAGAAGCAAGTGGTGGCCCTCACTTGGCAGTGCTGTAGGAGGTGCAGGTATGGTTGGGTTGTGTGGGAACGGTTAATGTCTCCCACTGAGACCAGGGGGAAAAAAAAACTCAAAACCACCAAAAAAATTAAAACAAGAGAACAGAAAATATAAACCACATAAAAAAGAACCAGGGAAAGGAAAGAGAAAATAAAGAAAGAAAGAAGAAAGGAAGAAGATAAAAAGAATAATTTAAAAATAAATAAAAACAAAACTTTGGGGGCAGGGTAGGGCACCCAGGCTCTATCAGGGCATAGACCAGGATGGAATAACAGCTGATCAAGAAGGTGGGTAGAGGCAGGGGATAGCCACACATCTCTTCACCGGGAGGCTATGGGGTATAAGAGTAACAAGGGGAATATTGCACCTTTCTAGTTGTTGGCCTCCAGTGCAGTTGCCTGTGCTGTGCTCAGCAAGCAAAGCCTATTTTTAGGTTGCTATCTCCATCAGAACACAGCTTGCAAATATTCAAAATGGCTGTGGCCTCAGAGCAGCCGGCAATTCGTAGGTCTGTTTGTCTCCTTCTTCGCTGTTTTCCGTTCTGGTTGTCAGGCAGCAGTGTAATCCTTGTCTGTGCAGTCCTTGGTGAGCAGAGCCGATTCTTTGGTTGCTAGATTGGGATACCACTTGCAGATATTCAAAATGGCTACACCCTCAGGACAGCTGGCAGTCCACAGCTCTGTTTGTCTCCTAATTCACTGTTTTCATTCAGGTTGTTCTACTAGTTGTTATTTAATCCACTTTTTTATCCTTCCCTTCAAAACTCAGGGTTCTAGGATTATCCTCTATGTTGCTTTCAATTGGTTTCTCATTTCTTTGTTGCAGAGGGTCTGTGTAGCTTGTTTGCCTATTCTGCCATCTTGCCAGAAGTAATTGGATTGATTTTTTAAAAGATGTTAACTACTGCTCATATCAAGAGATTTTTTTTTTTCTTTTTTTGCTTCTATTTTTTCTTTTCTTTTTTTTTTTTTATTAGGATTTGGGTGAAGATTTACAGAGTAAATTCACTTTTCATACAGCAGTTCACATATGCTTTGTCTCATGTCATTGACCAAAATTTACAATGCAGCAGCTCCCCTCCCACTTCCTCCCCATAGTTACCTCCTCCCAGTGTCCATCCCTTCATACTCTTCGAGAGGCCCATTGTCTGCCAACCCTGTATATGATCTTGGATACAAAGAGATTGTTTTTTGTTTGTTTTTCTTTAAAAAAAAAAAACAACTCACTGCCAATGAGTCGAATACAATTCATAGCAACCCCTGCTTGGGTTTCCAAGGGGGTATCTCTATGGAAGTATATTGTTCAGTCTTCCTTCTGAGGAGTGGCTGGTGGATTTGAACCACCACCCTTCTGGTTAGCAGTCAAATGCCTTAGGAACTATACCACCAGAGCTACATATAATAAAAAATTGCCTTTTTAACCATTTTTAAGTATAAATTTGGTGACATTAATTGCATTCTCCATGTTATGCAAACATCACCACTATGTTCAGGATTGTTGATACCTGTATTTATTAAAAACAAATTGTGGAGGAAAATGGATTTTTGTTAAAAGTAGCTCCTTTGTATTCCATGTAACAAGCATAATAATATTTGCTTATAGTCTTTATCAAACCATACATTTAAGTAGAACCATCAAAAAGGAAATAGGTATATGGATATGTGATTTTGAAATCAGTCTTAAAATGTAAATAAAATGCAGAAACTATCCCCTGAAATGTGCTATTTCTATTATATTCATGTGATATATGTACAGTACCTTACAGAATAGTAAATTGTAAATACCAGAATGTATTTTAATATATACACATCTTCTGTGATTTATCCTATTATGTATATTACTGGTGAATTGGAATTTTACAGACTATTTCAGGGACAGTTAGAAATTATCTAATTAGTTAATTCCTTCTTGGTAAAAGATGGGGTGCCAGGTATTATATCTTGAGATTTTACTTTTTTAATCTCCAGAAAAATTATTAGAAATACCTTCAGAAATATAGCAAATATTTCAGAATTATGGATTATAAATTAGCTTGGTGCAAAAAGGACATGGGAACAGCATATTCCTCTGATCTCTTCCAACTTCACAAGGGAGGAACAGAAGCACTATCAGCTGCCCAAGGCTTTTGCTATGAGGCCAGACATGCCACCACCCTGCAGCCTTTTTACGAATTCTAATACCAACCATCCTTCCCATGGTACTCACCATTTTTCTGCTGAGTTCAGTAATTTGTTGCAGTGGCCACACAGAACTCACAGATAATACTTGTGGTTATGGGGTTTATTAGGGAAGTAACAGGTTCAGGAATGCTCTTAGGATACAATTCTTTGGTCAGGACAGTCTCCCTTCTGCTGTGTCCTCAGGGACACTTCTCTGGTCCTTGGCCTCTGCCCTGCTCAGGCAAGTGTTGCAAAGTTCTTTTAACTGTGCTGATAGGTACACCTAGGTGTACCACACTCTGCCAGCAAGGCTCCTGTCCAAAGACACTTAGCTTTCCTGCTCCATGGGCTGGCAAGCTCACAGCTCTATCTCATGCCTCTTGGTTCCTCTGTGGTCATCTCAGCTGTTCTCTCTATCAAGGAGGTCCAGCACAGGGATCTCAGGTCCAAGGACATGTTTCACTCCACCCCTGGCTCTTTTCTCTCTATGGCAGTAAGATTACCCCTTTCTGCTCTAGGAAGGCTCATTTGAAGCCTAGCAGAATGAAGAAACTAACCAATCCCCACATGAGAGAAATATACCTTATTTACCTGGTCCCACCCAGTAATCTAGTGGGAGTCACAAAGACTGGCTAGAACAGCCAAACCAAGTAATTCACTGCACCACACTTGGTGTACTTTTCACTTTCTTACAAAGTCTTTTTTCTTTGAACCTTTGGGTTTATAATACTGAAATAATTGAACATTTACGTTGTTAACTTCAAGTGTTTTTAACACTAACTAGGATTGATTTTTATCTATTCTGCTCTAGCAAATATTTTTATTGATTATTTTAATTTTGAAGTTGAAAAGCTAATTTATGTTCTACTTTTACCAAAGTGACCTGAGTGAGTCACTGTAGTGAATATGCTACTTGACAGTACTATTTTCTTGTGGACTTTATGGAAGAAAATACAAAGTTGATCTGGTAAAGCCTCTTTTAATTTTGGAAAGCTTAACTATTTGTCTCATACTTTACCCCCAGCAAAAGCAAAATAAAGCCATAGTAGTCAGATACCACATTTGATGTTCATACTTTCTATTTATAAAATCAATGGCAGAAAATGACTTTAGATTCTATTAAAATGTCTTTGTCATTTTTATAATAAACAAGGGCAAATTTTTCTTTTCAGTCATGCATCTGACAAGTTTTAATGAAGTTTGGTCAGAATTAAACTAGGAGCTACCTCTTCTTGGTCAAATTATATAATATGTTAAAATCAATTTGTCTAGACTTACTAATTTCACATGCCTTTTCTATTTTAGATTATTCAAATATATTTTAAAGACTTTAAAATATATAAAGCATTCACATACAAACCAATAATGCATGTGGAATTTATTAAAATAAATTTTTTAATTTCCTGAGCACTATATAAAAGTAGATGTTGACAGTCTGAATTACTCTGTCTAGTAAATGTGATATCTCTTTAAAAATTTGCCACGAGGTGGACCTTAATGATGCAGAAATTGGAAAGGGAATTTTCTCTCTGAGAGCTCTGTGTATGTGTTTAACCATTTTAAAAACTATATGTTGGTGGGGCTGAGAAACTGTAGGCACTAAATTCTCTTGTACTCTTTCCCTCCTCCATATCCACCAGTGTAAAAGTTTATTTTTTTTTCCTGTGTATGTTCCCAGAATTGTCCCCATAATAATAACAGCTTTATTGAGATTTAACTCACATATAATTCATCCATTTGAACTTAGTATATAGTTCATAGTTTTTAATGGATAGTTCAGTTCACATAGTCGTGTAACCATCACTATATTCAACTCTAGAATATTTTCATCACCTCAAAAAGAAACCCTATGGCCATTAGCAGTCACTCTCCATTTAATCCCCCCCATGCCTAGGCAACCACCAGTCTAGTTTCTGTCTCTGTGAATTTACTTATTCTGGACATTTAATATAAATGGAATACTACATGCTGTCCTTTGTGTTTAGATTCTTTCATTTAACATAATGTTTTCAAAGTTCATCTATGTTGTAGCATATATCAGTACTTCATTTTATTGCCAAATAATGTCATTGTATTAATATAGCACATTTTACTTATTCATCATTTGATGGACATTTCAGTTGTTTCCACTTCTTGGCTATTATGAATAAGACTGCTATGAATATTTGTGAATAAGTTTCTATATGTAAATATGTTTTCATTTCTCTTGGGGTAAACACCTAGAAGTGGAATTGCTGGGTCATATGGTAATTCTGTTTAACGTTTTGAGGACTTGCCAGGCTGGTTCTTGACAGGCCATTTAGGAGCAATTTTTTCTTTTATCTGTTTCTTAAAGTGGCTGTAGTTGTAAGAGTGAGTGGCATTACCTTTTAAATTACCTATAAGATTGCCTTAGATATATTTTTAAAAAGAGAAAAAACTAGCAGCTGAGTGAGACTCTGGAAAATAAAAAGTTTTTTTTTTTTAAATGTAATTCACTACATTGAGAGAGTAAAGAAGATCCACAGGCTCATCTCAATGAATGTACAAGAAACATCTGTAAAATCAAATACCCATTCATGATGGAAAAAATATACTCTTATCAAGCTAGGGATAGGAAGGAAATTTCTTAATCTGATAAAGAGTACTTATAAGACCCCTACTGCAAACATCATACTTATTGGTAACATTTTTAAAACTTTCTCTTTAAGGTTGAGACTGAGATAGGGATGCCCACTAACACAGTTTTCCTTTTGGAGGCCCTGGCCAGTATAATAAACAAAGAAAAAGAAGTAAGATCTTATAAATACTGGAAAGGAAGAAATAAAACTGTCTTTATTGACAAGCGATATAGCTGTATACATAGAAAATGTAGTAATCTATAGTAAGTTAGAATTAGTAAGTGAGTTTACCAAGGTTGCTGGATTCAAGGTCGGTAAAATAAAGAAGCAGTTTTATTTCTATCTGCTAGCAATAAGAAGTTAAAAAGTGAATTTTCAAAAAATACAACTTCAGATTATCTAGGTATAAACAGATCCCCACATTTAGTAACCATGATTTATGACAAAAAATAATTTTTTTTTTTTTTTTTCTGCAGAACAGCAGGGAAAGAGAGGTCAAAGACCTTTGGTAGTGAGTCAGTTGGATATTTGTATGGGGGGCTAGGCATGGGGGAGCCTTAAATTTTGAATTTTAAACCCTATAAAGGGATTTTTTATTACAAAATTTTAAAAATATATTTTTTAATAGAAAGTTTAGGAGAAAAAGTTCAAGATTTCTCTCAGAATGTATGATTGGAAAACAGAGGTGAAAAATCTGACAGAAAACTTAAGAGATACAAGACTGATCCAAAAGGCCCAACACTGAGTAATAGGATACCCCGAAAAAGAATACAGAGAAACTAGAGTGGGGAGAATTACCAAAACAGTGATAGAATATTTTCCAAACCTGAAGAAGAAAGTGGCCTAACTCATTATTTTTTAATGTTGACTCAGTAACTTTCTTCCATTAGACCTAGCTCTACCACAGCTAAGGGGGATGAACTTGTCTTTCAGTTTGTCTTACTATGGTGGCTTGCATGTTGCTGTGAGGCTTGAGGCTGTGCCACCAGTGTTTCATACGCCAGCAAGGTTGCACGTAGTACACAGGTTTCAATTCAGCTTACAGACTGAGACAACTTAGGAAGAAGGAAGAGGCCATACACTTCTCAAAGAATTGGCCAGGGAAAACCTTATGAATAGCAGAGAAACACTGTCTGATACATTATGAATAGCCCAGAAACATTGTCCAATACAGTGCAGAAAGACAAGCCCCTTAGGTCGAAAGGCACTCAAAATATGACTGGGAAAGAACTTCCTCATCAAAGTAGAACCAACCTTAATGATATGGATAAAGTAAAGCTTTCAGGACCTCATTTGCTGATGTGGCACAACTCGAATTGAGGGGAAACGCTGCAAA
>NW_006921626.1:14070377-14076340 GCF_000298275.1 Orycteropus afer afer | reverse complement strand
ATTTGGAAGACAGCTACCTGGCCAACTGACTGGAAGAGATCCATCATTGTACCCATTCCAAAGAAAGGTGATCCCACAGAATGTGGACATTATCAAACAATATCATTAATAACACATGCAAGTAAAATCTTGCTAAAGATAATTCAGAATTGGTTGCAGCAGTATATTGACAGAGAATTTCCAGAAATGCAAGCTGGATTTAGAAGAGGATGTGGAATGAGGGATATCATTGCTGATGTCAGATGGATCTTGGCTCAAAGCAAAGAATACCAGGAAGATGTTTACTTGTGTTTTATTGACTATGCAAAGGCATTCGATTGCGTGGATCATAACAAATTGTAGATAACATTGAGACAAATGGGAATTCCAGACCACTTGATTGTACTCATGAGGAACCTGTACATAGACCAGGAGGCTGTCGTTCAAATAGAACGAGGGAACACTGCATAGTTTAAAAGCAAGAAGGGAGTGTGTCAGAGTTGTATCCTTTCACCATACTTATTCAATCTTGAGCAAGTAAGCCAAGAAGCTGGACTATATGAAGAAGAACATGGCATTAGGATTGGAGGAAGAATCATTAACAGTGTGCTATATGCTCATGACACAACTTTGCTTGCTGAAAGAGGATGACCTGAAGCACATACTGATGAAGATTGAAGAATATAGTCTGCAGTATGGATTACATCTCAATATAAAGAAAACAAAAATCCTCACAACTGGACCTATAAGCAGCATCATGATAAATGGAGAAAAGAGTGAGGTTGTCAAGGACTTCACATTGTGTGGTTCTACAATCGACACCAATGGAAGCAGCAGTCCACACATCAGACGATGTATGTTGTTGATGTTATGTGCTGTCGAGTCGGCTCTGACTCATAGTGACCCCTTCTTGAGTTTCCAAGGTGATATCAGTACGGTAGTAGATCACCCAGCCTTCCTTCCGAGGAATGGCTGGTGGGTTTGAACCACCAGCCTTCTGGTTAGCAGTCAAGTGCCTTAGGCACTATGCTACCAGAGCTCTTATAGCACTGTGCAAATTGGCTACACAGGACCTCTTTCAAGTGCTGAAGAGCAAAGATGTTTCCTTGAGGACTAAGGTGCGCCTGACACAGGACATGGTATTTTCAATCGCCTCATATGCATGTGGGAGCTGGACAATGAATAAGGAAGACTGAAGAAGAATTGATGCTTTTGAGTGGTGGTATTGGAGAAGAATACTGAGAGTACCATGGCCTGCTAAAAGAACTAACAAATCTGTCCTGGAAGAAGTATAGCCAGAATGCTCCTTGGAAGTGAGAATGGCCAGACTTTATCTCACCTACTTTGGTCTGTTGTCCAAAGGGACAGTCCCTGGAGAAGGATATGCTTGGTAAAGTGGAGGGTTGACCAAAAAAAAAGGGAAAGCCCTCAATGAGGTGGATCGACACAGTGGTTGCAACGATCGGCTCAGATATGAGGCTGGCATAGGACCAGGCAGTGTTTCATTCTGTTGTGCATAGGGTCACTGTGAGTTGGAGGCAACTCGATGGCACCTAACAACAACTATCAACTACCACATAAGCCATATTAACATGTCTGCTACATTTTCTGTGTGGTAACTATTAAAGTATTAGAAGACAACTTATACCTCTTCCATTTTCTATTCCTTTTCAGACTAAATAGTTTGCCCATCAAATTTGTAAATATTTCAAATAAAGTATTGTTTAGCGTGTGAGGAAGTGGGCATATTTGTACATAGTTGGTAGGCAAATGAGCTATTAAAGTCTTTTTGGAAGCTACTTCGGCCATGTTGATGCATCTTTCCTTTGAGCCAAGTCTTCTAGTGTTGCATTCTGGAGAAATAATCATGTGCACAAAAATAGACATACAGGGGTATTTATTGCAGCATTGTTTATAACAGTTAAAAATTGGAAATCATTTAAATAACTATCTAAAGAGGCCTGGTGAAAAAAACCATGGTATAGCCATTCTGTAGGAATAGTATGTAGTTGTTAAAAGGAAAGAGTTAGATCTATCTATGTCAGCATGGGCACATTAATGGAACAAACTATAGAACAAGATTTACAATAGGATCCCATTTTTAATAAAAGCTGTACATTTTGAAAAGGTGACTGACTGGGAAGCTGCACCACAAACTATTGGTAGTGGCTACCTTGGAAGGACAGTGCGGGGCAGGCATATGTAAGTAATGAGGGACTTTTTTATTTTGCTCTGTAGATTTTTATGTTGTTTGATTCATGTCTCACAATGACAGTATATCCATGCACAACTTCTATAATAAATAATTTAATCTATTTTAGAATATCCTTATTCTTTGAGCTTTGTTTATATTACAGTATACAATATATACTACATTTTGGATCCCCATACAGTTTTGCTTCCCCTCCTTTGGGTGTTATTCTGGTTTGCTCCTTTTAAAATGTGAAGCCTACAATTGGATATAATTGTGTTATAGTTGTTGTTAGGTGCTGTAAAGTCAGTTTCAACTCATTGTGACCCTTTGTACAGATGAATGAAACACTGCCCAGTCTTGTGCCATCCTCAGAATCATTGCCATGCTTAAGCCCGTCATCACAGCCACTGTGTGAATCCATCTCATTGAAGGTCTTTCCTTTTTTCACTGACCCTCTACTTTAGCAAGCATGATATCCTTCTCCAGGGACTGGTTCCTTCTGACAGCCGAAGCACAGGAGATGAAGTCTGGCCTTTCTTGCTTCAAAAGAGCATTCCAGCTATACTTCCTCTAAGACAAATTTGTTATTCTTCTAGCAGTTCATGGTTGTTTTGGTTACCTAGTACCACTCTGACAAGAATATACCACAAATAGGATGGCCTTAACAAACAGGAGTGCTGCTCTTAGAGTTTAGAGGCTTTAAGTCTGAGTTCAAAGTGCCAGGCTCTAGGGGCTGAGTGAAAGCCCCTCAATCTTGGCTTTATCTCTGTTTCCTGCTCCTGGCCCACAGAAGCTGGAGGCTTTTCTTCACTCGGCTGCTGGCTGCTGAGACTGACAAGCCCAAGGTTGACGAGTAAAAAGGCACAATCCTGATGTTACCAAACCACATGGCAGGCCATTAATTCAAGTCAGTTGAAAGTCCCAAGGTCGGCAGAGCATGGCAGGATGCTGAACAACAACATGGCTACATGCAGGGTTCAAGTATGCCATAAGCTAGAGATAATTTCCAAAGCTGTTTCTTATATATGGAAAGCAGACCACATACCCAAAGCAGCTACTCAGCTGCTCCAATAGAGTCCATCATGGAGGAACTCTGGTAGCATAGTGCCTAAGCCACTTGACTGCTAACTAGAAGGCTGGCGGTTCAAACCCATCAGCCACTCCTCAGAAGGAAGGTTGGGCAATCCACTTCCTTAGAGATACTGCCTCAGAAACCCAAGGAGGGGTTACTATGAGTCAGGTCTGACTCCACGGCACATAACAACACCACCAACAATGGAGTTAATTACCAATCTCACCATGGGGAATAACTACCATCAGCTGCCCAGCCACTCAACCAGGCCCAGCCAAGTTGACACACAAACTTAACTACCGCAATGGTGCATTCAGTATTCTTCACCAACACCACAATTCAAATGCATCTGTTCTTCTGAGGTCTTCCTTATTCAAATATGAATACATTCTCATATGCTTATGAATCTTGAAAATACCATAGCTTGGGTCAGGCACACCTTAGCCTTCAAAGACATCTTTGCTCTTAAACACTTTGAGGAGGTCTTTTGCGGCAGATTTGCCCAATGTGATACATTGTTTGATTTCTTGATTGTACTTCCATGGGCATTGATTGTGGATTCAAATATGATAGTTAAGGTTGTGTGTCAACTTGGCTGGGCTTGGTTGAGTGGCTGGGCAGCTGGATATAGTATTCCCCTTGATGAGACTGGTCCATGGTGGAGTCTACTCTGAGCAGCTGAGTAGTTGCTTTAGGGATGTGGTCTGCATCCCGTATATAAGAAACAGCTTTGGGAATAGTTTCCAGCCTTTTGGTATGTTTGAACTCTGCATATAGCCAAGTCATTGTTCAACAACCTGCCATCCCCTACCAATCTTGGGACTTCATCTGGACTTGAATCAATGGCCTGCCTTGTTGTTCGGTAACAATGAGACTGTGCCATTTTATTTGTTGACCTTGGGCTTGTCAGCCTCAGCAGCCAATAGCTGCCAGAGTGAAGAGATGCCTCCAGCTTCAGTGGGCTGGGAAGAAGAGGCAGAGCTGAAGCCCAAGGTCGAGAGGCCTTCACACAGCCCCTACAACCTAGCACTTTAAACTCAGACTTAAAGCCTCCAAACTGTATGAAAATAAACTCCTGCTTGTTAAAGCCATCCCATTTGTGGTATATTCCTGTCAGAGCGGCATTAGGTAACCAGAACACCAAGTAAAATGAAATCTGTGACAACTTCAATTTTCTCTCCAGTCATCATAATATTGCTTATTGGTCCATTTGTGAGAATTTTTGTTTTCTTTATGTTGAGGTGTAGTCTTTGATCTCCATCAGTAAGTGTTTCAAAGTCGTCTTCACTTTCAGCAAGTGAGGTTGTATAATCTGCATGTTGCAGGTTGTTAATGAGTCTTCCTCCAATCCTAATGCCACGTACTCTTCATATAGTCCAGTTTCTCAGATTATTTGCTCAGCATTAAGACTGAATAAGTAGATTGCAGAGCAGGTCAGACTAATACAATAGATCTATTATCCAGTTCTGGGCACTGTATAATTGCAGTATAAAATGACAGTATTGATTTTCACAATATTGATTTATTAAAATTATGGCCAACTAAAAACTTCCACACACCCTTTACACAAGCTGTTACTGAATCTAGTATTTCACATCCTATCCCCCAAGTGCACATCCTTAGCATCAGTTTATAACCCACACAAGAAAATACTCACTTGTGTTCACACCTTGTTTTTAACTAAAAGTTGTATTAGATATTAAATTATTTCATATGATTCAGTTTAATAGTATCTGACTTTATATTTCACCTTATTCATGCAGTCCTAACTCAATGTTGTATTTTTGCTGAGACTGACAAGTAAAATGGCAGAGTCCTAAAGTTATAAAGCAACACACGGCAGGCCACTATTTCATGTCCAGAAATAGTCTCAAGATCCACAAACAACATAGCAGGCCACTGAGATGAAGACTCAGTGAAATGCAGGATCCATGTGCCAAAAAGCATTTTAATTGAATGTCAGGCATCACTACACTTCTAGGAGCAAGGACCATCTCCTAAAAGACAGTATGTTCATTATCATACACAAGAACATTGAGTGTAGACAGTTTTAATAATCTTAAGTTTGTGGCTGATAAATTTCTTGTTAGGTCATTGAAAGTTATATTAACTCAAAAAACCTTATCAAAATCTGATTTATTTTTTTTCTTCTCAGAAATCATATTCCATGCCCATCAGCATTGAATTTCAGCGGAGATATGCAACCATTGTTCTAGAACTTGAACAGCTGAACAAGGACCTAAACAAAGTTTTGCATAAAGTTCAACAGTACTGCTATGAGGTACGTAATTTATATGAATTTTCTCTGAGGTTCTCTGCCTTCTATTCTTTATTTGAAGCTTAATACCATTACCTTCACATTTTAGGAGAGCCAAACTAAGACAAAATCTTTGTAAGATACTTTAGCAGAACCATATTTTATATACATTTTTACAGCTGATAGCATCAGTGTCAAACAGTGCTTTATACACTTGAGTTATCAATTCTGTTGCTTTTTTGTTTGTTTGTATTACAAATAATATTTAAAAAAAAAAAAAACACTGCTATCAAGTTGATTCCAACTCATAGCAACACCCATTGGGTTTCCAAGGTGGTAAATCTTTATAGAAGTAGATTGCCTAGTCTTGCTTTCATGGAGTGGCTCATGGGTTCGAACCACCAACCTTCTGGTTAGCAGTCAGATGCCTTAGGCACTGTGCTACCAGAGCTTCTTACAAA
>NW_006921626.1:14067550-14070277 GCF_000298275.1 Orycteropus afer afer | reverse complement strand
GGAAGTAGGATTGCCCAACCTTCCTTCCGAGGAGTGGCTGGTGGGTTTGAACCTCCAGCCTTCTGGTTAGCAGTCAAGTGCTTTTAGCCACTATGCTACCAGAGATCCCTACAAATACTATAGCTCTCAAAAATATTTTAGAAAAATAATGACTTTTAGTTTCATTGCCCCAAACACAATATTTTGGATTATTTCCGCTGGATCTGGTTTTACATACATGCTTTTTGTCACATCGTTGTTCATACTGTTTATCATTTTGTTTCCTACTTTAAACTTTTATTAGGATTATGAATTCTTGAAATTCAAAAATATGTATCCCATGGTTACTTGTGAATTGTCTTCACATATAATTATATTTGAGGGTGGCTCAACAGTTTTCACCTAAAAATTGAGTTTCTTCAACAAGGCTCCATCAAATGATCAAGATGAGTTTAGAATGCCCTGTATTTATGTTCTTGGAGAGTAGATGCTTATTGTTTCCGAAGAAATCTACCTCTATTTGTTATGAGATTCTTAAACAGTTGGCTTTTTATGATAAATCCCAAAGACTTGATCTGCCATAGTGATTTTATCAATCCACTGGCATTAACTTGAGGAAAATGAACTGTGGTCACCTATAACTAGTGATTATATTTTATTCATTCCTCTAGTCATCCATTATTTATTTTTATTTTCCTGGTAGTTGTCAGTTACTTAGAAGCAATACTTGTCCTAACAAATACAATGTCCCCCACTGGGCTAGCAACTGTTCTCAAGAGGTTCATGACAAGCAGTCCAAGATGACACATAACAAAGCTAAGGATTATGCACAGGTGGGTTAGCCATAAATTGATTTACCCAAGGCCATTTTTGATAGCCTTATTTCCTAATGAACTGTTGTTGTTGTTGTTAGGTGCTGTTGAGTCAGCTACAACTCATAGCGACCCTATGTACAATAGAAAAAACACTGCCCTGTCCTGTGCCAGTCTCAGAATGCTTGCTGTACCTGAAACCATCCTTGCAGCTACTGTGTCAATCCATCTTATTGAGGGCCTTCCCCTTTTTTGCTGACCCTCCACTTTACCAAGCATGATATCCTTCTCCAGGGAATGGTCCTTTCTAACAACATGACCAAAGTAGGTGAGACAAAGTCTGGCCATTCTTGCTTCCAAGTAGCATTCCAGTTGCACTTCTTCCAGGACAAATTTTTTAGTACTTCTGGCAGTCCGTGGTACTTTCATTATTCTTTGCCAACACCACAACTCAAAAGCATCAACTCTTCTTTTGTTGTTGTTGTTGTTATGTGCCGTCGAGTCAGCCCCGACTCATAGCGACCTCTCTTTGGGTTTCCGAGGCAGTATCGCTACGGAAGTAGATTGCCCCATCTTCCTTCCGAGGAGTGGCTGGTGGGTTTGAACCGTCAGCCTTCTGGTTAGCAGTCAAGTGCCTTAGCCACTATGCTACCAGAGCTCCCAACTCTTCTTTAGTCTTCCTTATTCATTGTCCACCTTTCACATGCATATGAAGTGATTGAAAATACCATGGCTTGGGTTAAGCACACCTTAGTGTTCAAAGAGACATTTTTGCTCTTTAACACTTCTAAGAGGTCTTTTGCCCAGTGCTCTATGTCATCTGATTTCTTTTCTTTTCTTTTAATTTTTATTGTGATTTTGGGTGAAAGTTTACAGAGCAAATTCATTTTCCATACAGCAGCTCACATACACTTTGTCTTGTGACATTGACTCCAATATCCCACAATGCAATAGCTCCCCTCCCACTTTCTCCCCATAGTTACCTCTTCCCTGTGTCCTTCCCTCCCATGCACTCCTGCCTCCCTGCCAGCTTTCTCCCTGTGCATACAACAGCCCTTCTGTTCTCCCATGATTGTTCTCTCCAAGGAGTGTATCTACCTAATATAAATGTTCAGCTCATATGCCTTTCTTTTGTTTGGCTGGCACAAGAGTGGGTTCATCTCCAGACCTAAAGGGCAGCTAGGGACCATAGTCTCAGGGGTTCCACCAGGCTCTATCAGACAAGCAAACCTGGTCTCTTTTTTTTGTTGTTGTTTAATGAGTTTGAATTTTGTTCCACATTGTCTCCTACTCTATCCAGAATCTCCTACATAGCTCCCCGTCCTAGTGGTTGACAGTGGTAGCTGGGCACCATCTAGTTCTTCAGGTCTCATAGCCTTATAGGCCTAGGATCACATGGTGTACCAGTTACTTGGACTGATTGTTTCCATGAATCTTCTGTTTTCTTCATTCTTCTTTGCTCTGGACGAGGAGAGACCTATCGTTACATCTAGATGGCCACTTCCAAACTTTTAAGATCCCAGTTGCTACCCTGCAAAGTAAGATATGGAACAATGTTTTTGTGTAGTATGTAATAGCAACAGTGAGTTTGGTTTTGGTTTTGGTTATGCCAATTGAGCTTGATGTCCCCTGCGACCATTGTCCCAAGTCCAAGTCCACAGGTCCAACTAACTACTTGCTCCCTCTGGGTAGCTGGCTGTGAGCAAGAAGTAACTACAGCCTTGTGCCTTGTCAGCTATACTGTATACGTGGAAATTCTTACAGAACATATAAACACGCTTGTAGAAACATTGTCTGCCAACCCTATACATGGTCATAGGCACACTCCCCCTACGTAGACATACCTAATCATTCAGTCTGTCCACCCATGTATCCACCCATAGATCAATGTTTGCCATCACTGACAATGCAGTACTGTATGTACAAAAGGGTTCAT
>NW_006921626.1:14065649-14066490 GCF_000298275.1 Orycteropus afer afer | reverse complement strand
AAATTTAATTTTGAGAAGGTCCCATTCATCTAGTTTCTCTTCTGCTGTTTGTGCATTTTGGGTTATGCTTGATAGTCTATTTATGCCATATATTACAAAAAAAAACCTCACTGCCATGGAATCGATATGACTCATAGCAACCCCTCCTTGGGTTTCTGAGACAGTATCTCTATGGAAATAGATTGTCCAAACTTCCTTGCAAGGAGTAGCTGGTGGGTTTGAACTGCTAGCCTTCTAGTTAGCAGTCAAATGCCTTAGGCATTATGCCACCAGCGCTCCCTGCCATATATTAGGGGCCCTAAATTTGCCCCTAGGTCTTCCTTGAGGAACTTTATAGTTTTTAGGTTTCACATTTAAGTCTATGATCCATCTGGTGTTAGTTTTTGTGTATGGTGCGAGCTACAGATCTTATTTCATTTTTCTGCAAATGGTTATCTAGTTTTGCCAGCACCATTTGTTAGACAGCTTCTTTCCCATTTAATGGATTTTAGCCTTTTGTCAAACATCAGCTGACCATAGGTCAGTGGATCTATTTCTGGATTCGCAGTTCTATTCCATTGGTCTATGTGTCTGTTGTACCAGTACCAGGAAGTTTTGACTATTGGTGCTGTATACTAGGTTTTGAGATCCTGGAGTGTGAGACTCCTACTTTGTTCTTCTTTAATAGTGCTTTCCTTATCTGAGGTCTCTTTCATTTCCATATAAAGTTAGTGATTGGTTTTTCCATATCCTTGAAGAATGTTGATGGGATCTGGATTGGGATTGCATTGAATGTATGGATTGCTTTGGGTAGAATTGACATTTTCACACTGTTCAATCTTCCTGTCCACGAACATGGGAT
>NW_006921626.1:14040963-14043408 GCF_000298275.1 Orycteropus afer afer | reverse complement strand
CCCTGAGTTGTCCCTGGGGCGACTGCTCCTCTGTCCAGGTTCCTGGCTTTTATCCCCTTTCTTCTACTCTTCCGGCCTGCTACTCTGGGCGGGCCTGAGTTTCCTCTCCTCACCTAATCCCTTCAGCTGATTGCTCTTCTCTCTGGCTTCCTGGCTTTTAATACCCTTTCTCCTGCTCTTCCCGCCTGCTACTTTGGGCATCCCTGAGTTGTCTCTCCTCACCTGTAACCCTGGGGCTGACTGTTCTTTTGTCTGGGTTCCTGGCTTTTATCCCCTTTTTCCTGCTCTTCCGGCCTGCTAACTGTAACTGTGTATGTAACTGTGTATGTAACTGTGGTACATACACACAATAGAATACTATGCAACCCTAAAGAATAATATAGAATCTGCAAAACACCACATGATATGAATGAACTTGGAGAACATTATGCTGAGTGAAATAAGTTAATAAGTTAATCACAGAAGGACAAATGTAATAGTCCACTATTGTAAAAGTCAAGGAAAAGTTTATCCTTAGAGGAAACTTTCTTTGTTGGTTACCAGGGATGGGAGGGGAGGTTAAATTCCTAGCTAAGTTGGGGAATATATATATATATATACATAAACAACACACACATACATACCAAAGATTAGTAGTGGTTACCAGAGGTAGGAGTGATGGGGAAAGGGGAAGCTTTGTTTGCAGGGCATTGAGTTTATGCTAATGGTATTGGGAATATTTTGGAAAAGGATAGCAATAATGGTGGCACAAAATGAAAAATGTCATCAGTGTCCCTGAGTTGTAAATGAGGAAGTTGTTATGTTGGCGAACATCTTGTTGTGTATGTTTTCTCCACAATGTAAGTTTTACAAAAAGAATTTAATTTTTAGAAAGTCCCAGTCGTCTAGCTTCCCATAAAAAGTTTTTAAAACGTGATCAAAGACTTAAATGTGAAACCTAAAAAAACTATAAAGTTCCTCAAGGAAAAACTAGGGGAAAATTTAGGGTCCCAAATATATGGCATAAATAGACTGTCAAGCATAACCCAAAATGCACAAACAGCAAAAGAGAAACTAGATGAATGGCCCTTCTAAAAATTAAATTTTTATGTACTTCCAAAGACTTCTTCAAAAGAGTCAAAAGAGAACCTACAGACTGGGGAAAAATATTCAGCAATGACATATATGACAAGGAAATTATCTCTAAAATTTATAAAAACTCCAACATCTCAACACCTTTTTGTTAAAGGACAAATAGTCCAATTGAAAAATGGGCAGAAGACATGAAAAGACACTTCACCAAAGAAGATATTCAGGTGGCCAACAAACACATGAAGAAATGTTCACGATCATTAGCCTTTAGAGAAATGCAAATAAAAACAACAAGATACCATCTTGCCCCAGCACTAGTAGCAAAGTTCAACAAGACAGAAAACAAATGCTGGCGAGGATGCAGAGAGATTGGGACTCTCATGCACTGCTGGTGGGACTGTCACATGATAGAACCACTGTGGAAAGCAGTATGGCAATTCCTTAAAAAGTTGTAATTAGAAATATCATTTGACCCAGCCATGCCACTACTCGGTATATATCCTAAAGTGAGAGCCAGGACAAGAACAGATATATGCACACCCATGTTCATCACAGCACTATTGATGGAATATATATAAAAAATATATATATTATATATATTTATTGTTATTATTATATATGAAATATATATATAAAAGATGGAAGCAACCTAGGTGCCCATCAGCAGAAGAATGGATAACCAAACTATGGTACCTACACAAAATAGAATACTGTGTAACCCTAAAGAATAATGTAGAATTTGCAGAACACTGCATAACATGGATGAACTTGGAGGACATTATGCTGAGTGAAATAAGTTAATCATAGAAGGACAAGTATTGTATTAGCCCATTACTGTAAAAAGGAAAGGTTTCTATATGGAAGGAAATTTTCTTTGTTGGTTGTTGGAGGGAGTGCTGTTAGATAGGTAGAGACAAGTACTCATTTGGGTGAAGGAGAAGGGCAATATACCAAATGTGAGTAATCAACAGGGTGGCATTGAGGAAGAGGAAGACAGAGAGAAGTGCATGGGAGGTGCATACAGCAAAGATGAACTGTTTTGCATATACAGTACTGTGTTGTCCATGAAGGGAAATATTGATATACAGGCGGATAGACTGGCTGAATAATTAGGTATGTCCATGCATGGAGGAGTGTGCCCAAAACCATGTATATGGCTGGCAGACAATGTTTCTACAAGTGTATTTGTATGTTCTGTAAGAATTCCTAGGAATCTGCAAGGTTGTGGTCACTGCTTGGTCACAGCCAGCTACCCAGAGGGACCAAGTAGTTGAACCTGCGGGCTTGGGACCATAGTCTCAGGGGACATCAAGCTCAAGTGGCATAACATACTGTACAAAACATTGTTCCACCTCCTACTTTGGCGAGTAGTGA
>NW_006921626.1:14029621-14040178 GCF_000298275.1 Orycteropus afer afer | reverse complement strand
AGCAACTGGGATCTTAAAAGCTTGCAAGCAGCCATCTAGATGTAATGGTGGGTCTCTCCTCATCCAGAGCAAAGAAGAATGAAGAAAACCAAAGACACATGGAAACAATTAGTCCGGGGGACCAGTACACCATGTATCTTAAGCCTATACGACTATGAGACCAGAAGAACTAGATGGTGCCCAGCTACCACTGTCAGCCACTCAGAGAGGGATCTCTGTAGGAAATCTTGGATAGAGTAGGAGAACAATGTGGAACAAAACTCAAAATCATTATTAATGAAAAAAAAAAAAACGGCCAAGTTTGCTGGTCTGATAGAGCCTGGTAGAACCACTGAGACTATGGCCCATAGTTGCCCTTTAGGTGTGGAACTGACCTTACTCATGTGGCTTCCAGCCAAACAATAAACAGGCACACAGGGTGAATGAACATTTAGATAATGTAGATAACACTCCTTACAGTGATCAATATGGGGGAACAGAAGGGCAGTATTTGCACAGGGAGATAGCTTGAGTGGCTGGAATGCATAGGGAAGAAGGACACATGGAAGAGGAAACTACAGGCCGGAAGTGGGAAGAGAACTGTTACATTGTGGGGAATTGCAGTCAATGTCATGAAACAAAATGTGTATGAACTGTTGTATGGAAAACAAATTTGCTCTATAAACTTTCACCCAAATCACAATAAAAATTTAAAAAAAGTTTTTAAAACACTAAAATGGCAATTTTTGGTATATATAGTTTACCAGTTAAATACACACGCATATTATATACATACAAGTGTGTGTGTGTATATATATATATATATATATATATATATATATATATCACACACACACACACACACACCCCATAGCCTTTAAAAAAAAAACTGTTAGAAGAAACTACTGGAATAAGACTGAGCATCATTTTAATTATAAATGTAAGTTTTGTGAAATTCCAGATCTGAAAGCATGGTACAAACACACATAGAAATAACTCTGACCTTATTCATGTCCATCTTACGTTTCAATCATCTGTATTCAGCTTGCTCCAGACCAGGGACTCCAGCCTGCAGATCAGCCAACAGATATGAGACGAAGGTGTGAAGAAGAAGCACAGGAAATTGTTCGACATGCAAATTCCTCAACAGGACAACCCTGTGTTGAAAATGAAAATCTTACAGACTTAATCTCCAGACTTACAGCTATTTTGTTACAAATTAAGGTAAATTTCAGAGAAAATATTTTCCTAACTTTGACACTTAACAAAACTATACTAATTCGTTGCTAAGAAATTATAATCAATAGTTTATGTCAGTAAGTTCATGAGTGCATTTAAACTGTAATTAAATATTGCAATAAGTTTTTTCCTTTAGTGTCTAGCAGAAGGAGGAGACCTGAATTCCTTTGAGTTCAAATCACTTACAGATTCATTAAATGATATCAAGAATACAATAGATGCTTCTAATATCAGGTAAGTCATTAGGTGCTCCCTAATCATTGTTATATTAAATTCATAGTGATTTCCATTACTAGGTTTAAGAATAATACATATTTGTGATGTATTCATATAAGTCATCCTTTAAATAAATCTAAAAAGAGTTAATCAGTTATATCCAATCTATTGACAGAATAGAAATTTCACATGGAATTTTTTTTTAGTCAAAGGAATCAGGAGACTTCCTCGTTTTTGTTTTCACATGGAGGTTCAACTTAGAAGTAGAGCTTCCCCAATTAAAGAGCGGCTTGTCTTCTTCTTCCAGCATTCTGTGGTTCTCTTGCCTGTCCAGAGCAAATTTTTTTCAGTGAGCTCTGGAGCAGAATTATGGTTACTATATAAGAAGAGATTTATTCCTTCCATGAGGTCATTATCTTACTTACATCCTAAATAAAATTCAGATTTTTCTTTTTTAAAACTTGTTTATCTAAATGTCATCAAATAATATCACTAACCATATTTGTTTTTTCTTTAGCTGCTTTCAGAATAATGTAGAAATCCATGTTGCACATATTCAGAGTGGCCTGAGCCAAATGGGAAACTTACATGCCTTTGCAGCCAATAACACCAACAGAGACTGAGTAGAAGATTTAATTATTCCATCTGCGTAGGACATTGTTTTTGAGAAGTTCTTTTCCTTTATATAGGCTTCCAACACCAAATACCTAATTGCTGGAAAACAAAGGAAATTGAAGTCTCCAAATAAGGCATTTTAATATATTGTACTGCTTCTTAAACCAACATTACTGACCAGCATTATATTTTTCTTTTTTAATATTCAGCTGCAGTAGCATTGCTTACGTTACATATGTTTATTAGCAAGTATTTTTAAACTGAAAATGTCTGAACACATTAATACAATTTCATGGAAGAATATGTTAACCATTTTTTAAATGTGTGTGAAATCAACCCAGCGCATGCAGACAACTACTGCAGTGGAGAAGAAGAAGAAAAATGGTCAATTTGTGCATATCAGTGGCAATGTGGAAATTCACCTAGGAAATTACAATGCCAGTTGATTCAGTTGATCAAAATCTCAGTGTAAAAAGCTAACATCATGAGATGTGGGAAGAAGCACTCTTTTTTAAGGAAGCCACTGGAAGAGAGATGAGAAATAAGGACTTTACAGGTGTATGTGACATATACTTGCAATGTGGCTCTACAGATCATTTTATAATTTTAAATATTTTAATTTATCATAATTTATAAAAGAAACCTTTGTCGTTTGTTCAAACATAAAAAATGAAGGAACAGGAAACAAAGCATTACTGCAGAATGCTAAATTTCAGCAAGTGGATTTGGCATGTCTTTTCCCGTCGATTCAGGGCAAAAAAGTGTTATTGTTATGAGATTTATTAAAAAGAAAAAGACTGATAACACACTATTTTCATATTTTTTGTTTATTTGCACAACTTGTAAGCCAGATTACTGGTTAAAATCCAACAGTACACAATTTATAAAGTTAAAAAGATTTTTGTAAGGGAAACTGATAACCAGTGCTATCAAATGCAGAAGAAAGGTTTGTTTAGGGTTTGTTTTGGGGGATAGGGGCTGGAGGGTTGTTTTTTAAAGAAACCCCTGTCTAGATTGTTAATCTTGTAAAATATGTATTTGGAATTTTCTTTGTTTTAATATAGAATATATAAAGTTGAAGTATAATGAATTGTTTTCAGATTTGGAGTTCAAGAAATAACTGTAGAGGTGCTTTTGATTCTTTCAGATGTCTCATAAAATGGGGCTTTTTATATGTTAATGTAAAATAAAACTTAAATAAGATTATTTTCCATTTGAAATTTTTGTATAGTTTAAAAATGCTTCTGTATTCTTTGTTGGTATTGTGCCACTGCAAAACTTTAGTGCAGAGTTTATATTTAGCTAAATTGTTATGTTAATTAAGAAATACATAAATCTTTTATTCTTATGATATTTGTAATTCTAAATAAATTGATCTATGAAAATTAATGTTGTCTAAATTTAGTGGCTAAGACACTTGCCTGCTAAGCAGACGGCTGGCGGTTCAAAACCCACCAGCCACTCCTCGGAAGGAAGGTTGGGCAATCCTACTTCCGTAGTGATACTGCCTCGGAAACCCAAGGAGGGGTCGCTATGAGTCAGGGCTGACTCGACGGCACATAACAACAACAACAACAACAACAACAAATTCTCATTTAATTAATGCAAGTTGATAAATATTCCTCCTTTAAAAAAACATTTTGAAGTATAATTCCCACTAAATTTTATTTTTAAGGAAAACAACATAGATTCATTACATAGTCATTTTAAAGTATGATACCATCAAGTATTATGTAATGGAGGATTTTTTTCCATCTGTGGAAAAATTTAAATCACATTGAGCAACTAAGTGTGACTTAGTATAGAGCCAATGAAAAGGCTATTTTAATATAGTCTGTTGAGAATTAGGCTAGTGTTTAAGATTTTTTTCTTCCATTTGTTAAGTCTCACTTAAATAGCACCTTGTTTTATATGTATTTAATAAAATAAGTATTGTTCATGTCTTTCAGTGCCATCATATGTTGGCAGCAGGGACTGTGCTAAAAAATATTTAATTTTATATCTGTTTAGGGAAGAAGAAATCTGTGTAATTCAAAGTTGTCGTTTGGGGTCAGCTGTACATTGGTTTATAAGATGCTGCCACTGCCATTGCCACTACTAACACATTTCTGAAACTCTAAAGATAGCTAGATTGAGCCAATAAGCAAAGCACACCACCTGCTTTTTATTTATATAGATTTGGTACTGGATTCCTTTAAACTATGTTCCAAAATTCAGATTCATTCACTACCATTAAGAGTCTATGAAAAGATTTGCCTGTTAAATGTTTTCTCTTGAAACCATGCACCTCCCTCCATCTTCATGACCACCACTACTCTCACCCAGTTACTAGCATCACTAGCCTGGACCACTGCAGTTGTCTCCTAACTTGCCTCCCTGCTTCCACTCAGCCTTCCTGTAGGGTATTTTATAACCTGCAGCCAGAGTGAGCTTCTTAAAATGCAAAATTGTTCATGTTACCCTGCTGTCTAAAGCCTTTAAAGTCAATTGTGACTCAGGACAAATTCAGAACTACTCTATCTGGCCTACAAAGTTATGTTGGTCTCGCCTTCCCTACCTATTTCACCATCCTGCTCCATACTCCATGGGTCTTCACACATGCAGCGCTCTGTTTCTTCATCTTAGGAACTCCTGAGCTATAACTTTCTTTAAATATCCACCCACATCTTTTACATTTTGTCCCCAGATCCTCTCCTTCCAGCACTTGTCACATTTACAGTTTCATATTTCTTAGAGTGATCTTTTATCTCCATACAGGCCTCTTTGTTCCCTGAGGAGAGGTCCCATTTCTGGTTTTGCTCCCCACTTTATTCCCAGGCCCTGTATTGATAGGTATATTGGTGAGAACTTTGAGCAGTGTTGGTGTCAATGGAATAAGGGTATGGGCATCCATGATGATTGCTTTGAAAGATGAAACGATACTCATTTAGATGTAGAAAGTCTGATTTGGGGGTTGTTCTGAACCTATCACATTACTTTATCATTAGTCCTGACTATAAAAAGGTCAGTCCAATGTCTGAGGCATTATCCAGTGGAGGATACATGTGTGGGCTGAGCTAGTCCTAGGTTTGAATCCTGTCCATGCCATTTACTAGCTCTGTGATTGTGGGCCAGCTACTTATATTAAGTTTCTTCTCTAAAATGGAATAGTCCCTACCTTACATGGTAATTGTAAGGATTAAATACATGATACTTGTAATATTTAACACTCAGGGACTCTTAGAAGCTGAGAGAAGTACAGGCTACTCCTGATTTTAGAGAATCCCACCATTTGCAAAAATTTAAAATATGACAACAAAATTTAAATATTTATATATTTTAATTGTTCATTTGGAAAAATAGAATTTAACACAATACAAATGCAATAATACAATTCATAAGCTAATTACAAGATTTTTAAATGTGACTCCTAGAGAACGGTTAAGTTCAAAGTTTTTTGACACATGTTTTTCAGCCTTTTGAATATATCTGCATCATTCTGTTAGGCCATATCACCAGTCTAAATGTGAAGCACTCTCTGATTGTGAGACCTCCTGGTCACCCCTATGATAGGCTCTAAGCACAAGAAGGCTCATAGTAGCACTTAAAATAATATTAGCTAATGTTTATTATCTCATTTTGGTTTCAGACAGTTTTCAAAGGGTTCAGAATTCCAGTTTGTTACTAAAGCCTGGACTATGTTCTTGTTGCTTTTAATAGTGGATTTACTACTCTGCAAAGTACAAACCATTTGAATTGAATAACATCTCTATGAAAATTAGGGCAAATGGCATATATACTCTCTAAGATACTGAGTAATCAAGAGATGTGCTGGCCCTAGCCATGGCTTCCCATGAGCCTACTCTAAGCCATAGTTTATAGAGAAACCTTCCCCACAATTATCCCATATAGTTTCCTTTGGCCCTTGGGAGTTTAAAAAATACCAAAACTTTTCATTTTGGAACATTCATTTACATACATTAAAATTTTAAAATTGGTAAAGCTCCCAAAACCAAAATACTCATAAATGTGTTATTAAACTTTGAACAAGCAAAGAAATATTTTTAATCAAGTTCGATTTTTTAGCAAAGTGGCCTGCTGATACTATTTGGCCTATAAACTAGATTTGCAGAAACTCCTCTTTTTTTTTTTTTTGTCTTAGAATTGTTTTCCATGGCTACCTCATATGTACTGAACAAGCACTGTACTAAGTGCTGTTTAAAGGAGAGAACAGAATTACAGTAAAGCATTTGTGGAAAACAATGAATAACCCACTAAAGTTGCACAGGAGTACCATAACAAGTGCTAAGGGCAGTGCTGGAATGGTTGAACTAAAAGGTACATTATCAGGATTATTTAGAAAAAGTTACGGTCTTCAGAAAGAGGGAGTGTCAGTGTTTTGAAAAAGAGAAAAGTAGTAATCTGGTTCCAAAACTAAAAGGAGTGGCTTTTAAGACAGAGGTACAAACTTATTGGAAGACACTAAGAAAATTATGGGCTCACTTAATAGGCTAGAGAAGATGTCAGTTGGTTATCTGGAAGGATAATTGAAGGATTTTTATAATTTGGTACCAATTGGAAGCTACTTGATTTCTAAAGAAGGTCATTTTAAAGAATAGTTGAGAAACTACAGGCAGAGGGCCCTTGGAATCAGGATGCAAGGCCATCAGAGCTAAAGTTATGTGTGAAGAAGACAGGCCAAATTTAAAAAAAAAGGATTGGATTGGAGTTCTGGTGGCATAGTGGCTGAGGCACTTGGCTGCTAACCAGAAGGTTGGCAGTTCAAACCTTCTAGTTGTGTGGAAGGAAGATGAGGCAATCTACTTCCATAAAGATATATAGCCTTGGAAACCCTGTGGGGGTCACTATGAGTTGGAATTGATGTGATGGTAGTAGTAGGTGATAGGATGAGGGTTGAAGGAGATGGGTTTAAGTTAGTTTAAGGTTATAAGCCTTGGAGGGAACATGAGAAGATGGAAGCACAAGGGGAAACTGAGTCAAGTTGAGGGGTCCTTGTGAAAAAGATAATGAGTTCTGAACAACTGGCCCCCAAAATAAGAATAGTACTAGAAGAAACAGGGATGTAGACTGAACTGAGTGTGCAGATACGGAATTAAAGAGGTAAGATGAGTGCCAGAACTCGTGGGATGTGTGCCACTGAGACAGAACAGGACATGGGGAAAGGTTCAGAGGTGAAAGGGGAGGAAGCCTCAAAGGTGAGAGATGATACTCAAAACCACTGTTGAGCTTAATATGAAACTCTCCTTAACACGGAAGCCATAAGGGACAGTTCTGATGTGTGTCTCTCTGGTTTTCAGTCATGGTTCCTCTGAATTTAGCCTTGAGTTCTCCCAGAATCCTCAAGAGTTACCAAAGGCAGAAAAGATGTGTTCCTCCCATGAGTCCAGCTTTGAACCAATGTCTTCAGGGAGGGAGGAGTAGGTTTCAAAACTCTGGCCTTGGGAACTAGGGTCAGAGAGCCCCGCTCCACCTCTGTTGTGATGCGGCAAGCAGTTCACATCTACCTCTAGAGGCAGGTGGGGCTTCAAACATTTTGCTTCAGTTCCAGGAGCAGAGTGGTTGAGGAGAAACTCTGGCCTGGCTGAGGAATGAAAGGATTTCCCACTCTGACGCCGTGACTTGGCACGCCTGTTCTGGAACCACACCTGGAAGGGGAGAAAACAACTGCTTTTGGCTGAAGTACTTATGCCACTGATACGTTCATAGTTCACCATAATAAGTTCCAGTTTAACATTTCCTGTCCAAAAGTTTTTTTAGTTTTCAGAAAGTACTTGAGCTGATGGTTAGAAGCACGGAGCTCCTGGCTTTCTCTGCCTCACCATTCCCATATACAAAATTGGAATAATGCTTAGTTCTAGCTATACACTATGGGGACATTTACAGTGAAAAATAGGGTCACAGAAGCAGAAGCATGTAGAATTCCTACAAATTCTATTTAGAAGTAGAAGCATTTAGAATTCTTACAAAAACATGCTACAACACTTACAAATAGATTAAAATGATTTAGAAAATTGGTTTTTCAAGTTCTGTACTCCCTTGTCAAATTAATCAAGAAGATATTTTGTTCAGTGGACTTCATTTCTGTGAATAAAAATTTCTGCACATTATTTCCCCACAAATACGGAGATATCCTGCTTAAGAGGCCTTTTTGCTAACTGTTGAAACTGACAGATGAATTACCGCCAGGTATGCAGAGAGAAAATAAAAAAAAAGTCCACTGTCTTCCAGTGTGGAAATGAGGGTTCCTACTTAAAACTGCAGGAATCCTCAGGTGGTGCAAATGGTTAAGCACTCAACTACTAGCTGAATGGTTGATAGTTCAAATCCCCCCAGAGATGCCTCAGAAGAAATGCCTAGCTCTTCCTAGCTATCTACTTCTGAAAGGTCATAGCCATTGAAAGCTCTATGGTCACCATAACTCTCGGCTATGAGCAGGAATTGACTCTGGTAATCGGTTGGTTTTACTTTTACTTTTTACATAAAACTGCCTTGGACATAGACCAAGTAAGGTAGGCTTCTTATTACCACCAAGCTCCAGGATTCTGATCAGGCAAATAAAAGCACCTTGCACTAGATTTTGTTTTTAAGGTAGGAGGTTGGTTCAAAATGTGACAAGAAGGCAAGCCGTTCCAAATGCTTCTGGCTTTCCCTCAAGACGCTACATCCTTTGGAACCAAAATTCCACAACAAATACCTGCCAAGAAAGTGGTCAAGGGGACTCACTTGGTGAGCCTTTTCTCAGCTACCATCCCCAACTCAAAGCCAGAGGCAAATCCCAACTACACCTCCTCTAACTCCTCTCCCTGCATGAGGAAAACGCGTAGAACGTACTTTCTATTATCTTCCTGTTGGTGTTTTACTTTTCTGACAATTTCAGAGACACAGCTAGCCTCCTCGCAGGGATAACTGTGTTCCTGAATTGTTTCCTGTAAGCTTCGCAATCATCCTAGGTGGGAGGTACTGTTATTATCCCTATTTTACAACCCAGGATCCAGGCTCAAGGTAAGCAACTTGCCCAACGCAACTCAACTGGGCAGTGGGGATCCGGGGCCTCAGGAGCCCTGGATCCTGACTTCTTCCAGTGCCTCCGCTCCAGGGCGAACTGTGAACCGACGGGCTGGCCGGGCCCCTCACCTGGATCCTGGATTCCGGGAGCAGGGTAAGCGCGGCCAGGCGCTCTCGCAAGTGGATGTCGGGGTACATGGTCCGACGAAACACGAGCTCCAGCAGCTGCAGCTGCTCTGGGCTGAAAGACGTGCGCTTGCGGCGCTGCGACGCCGACGGGGCGGCCGCTCCAGGTGGGGGCGCTGGCGAGCCCAGGTCGGCGGGGGAAGGCGTAGCCTGCCTGGTGTCCCTCCCGAGAAAGCCCGCGAAATTGGCCGCCGCCGGAGCGCAGCGCGCTGGGCCTGGAGGCGGCGCGGGGAGCAGGGCAGGGCGCGGGGGCTGCAGGAAGGGCCCTACGGCGGGGGCGGGCCGGTACCCGGGGACCTGGGCGCTCTCCCCGAACTGGAACCGGTTGGACTCTGCTGCGGCCATCGCTGCGCGACTCCAGTGCACCACCCCGGAGGGGGACGCCCTCTAGTTATACAGGCCCCGGGCCGAGGGAGGGGGCCAGGCCGGGCCAGAGGTGGCGGCGCGATCAAACAGATGGACGCGGGGAGGCCCGTGCCTCCTCGGGGTGCGAGCCCGCCCCCAGCCTTGCCAGACGCCGGTGGGGAATAATCGCTTCCGCTGACCGTGGGACGGAGGGAGGGAGGCGTGAACTTGGGCCCAGACCCCCTTGCGTCCTTTCCCGTGTCCATCCGCTGTGCCACCCATCGCAATCAACATCCCCCAGAGATGGTTTGCTGGGGAGGGGCAGCCCACAGGGGCCTGAGTGCGTGGGGTGACTGCGGGCAGGGCCGTCCTGCTTGGCCAAGGGCCTTGGCCCCTGTATTTCTCGTATTCCCTCCAGTCATCATCAGAGGTTTTTATTTATCCCCTCCTGCTAGTGCTAGACCCTGTACCAGGTTTGTTAAACAGCCCAGCCCCTGGCCTCTGCTAGCCTCCCAACACATCCTGAGTCAGAGGAGGGGGCTCAGATAAAGGGATCTCAGATAAAAGGGCAGTAAACTCACTCTGAGAAAGGACAGGGGGTGAACTCTTCTGCCTGGAAGGTCCGTTAGGATACTCTAGGCCTTCAGGGTTGAACAGGGGCGGGCTTTTAATAGATCAGCGGTTTGGCCCAGGCCCTGTGGAGCTGGAAAGGAGATGAAAGGGGCTCCATGAGGCTTCCACTCTCTGAAGAAATCACCAGTCCTTCCTCTGCCCTTGGGCCTTGTTTAAGGTTCCATTTTATCCTGATTTGTATGACAGTTATGGTTATGTGACTGCTTCTCCTACTAGATTGCAAAATCCTTGAGAGTAAAAGCCCACTTACCTCATTTGTTCGAGTGTACTTACTTAGTGTCTACTTTGTATATTTGCTATGTGTAAGGCCCTATGCTGGACTCTTTTTTTTTTTTTTTT
>NW_006921626.1:14001730-14026551 GCF_000298275.1 Orycteropus afer afer | reverse complement strand
TTTTATGGTTTCTTGAAGTAGCTTTTTATAGTTTTCTTTGTAGAGGTCTTTTGTGTCTCTGGTAAGATTTATTCCCAAGTATTTTATTTTTTTGGTCCTATGCTGGACTCTTAATACATGTCTGTTGAATTGGATGTCACTGAATTAGCTTTATAGGGAGAGAAACCCATGGTTCTCTATTGAACTGCTCCACGTGATTCAGTCATCAGGTACAGAGGACAAGATCTTCTTGCTCCCAGCCCCTGAGCCCTGACTGCACAAGGACCATTTACTGTCACTGACTCGAAGAGGGCCCTTTAGTGGTAGACAACCTTAGAAGACCTTGGATGTTTTCAACCTAGGTGGGCATCCCAGGTGTCAAAGCAGAAAATATTCATTTTTTTATTTTTTTTATTTTAAGGGTTTGTTTTACATTCAATGTTACGTGTACATTTAGTTTCACTCCCCATTTACCATGCATGCCCAACCCTAACCCAGTCTCCTCCCCTCCCTGCCCAATAACCACCCCCATACCCCCCACCATGCCCCTCGTAGTTATGCACACCTGTTTGTCATATATTTCCTCCTTGTGAATGTTGCTCCTCTGGTGCCCCATGGTCCGATTTCAAGCAGAAAGTATTCTTGGAACTGCTAGGTTTAATTCTCTCCTGGTGGGAATGAGAGGTTGAATGGGCAGGGACTCTGGTCCAGACCCCCTAAGAAGCCCCTGAGGCAGTCTGACAGTGCTCTTCCCCAGCTCTTCAGGGGTATAGCAAGAGGGGTGGAGGCAAGGGGGGTACTCGACACAGGGAGCAAGTCCAAGGGAGCACCAGATGAGGCCAGCCAGCAAATCATCCCCCTCCACCTCAAGGAGGCCAGTGGAGTGGGGGAGGCAAACTGAGAGATTTCCTGGGGGGGGGCGGGGTGCTCGTTACCCTCCCTAGGCCTCTGCTGCTCTCCAGCCTCAAGCCTCCTATCTCTTCTTCTTCCTCTGCCTCCTTTCCTCTTCTGTTATTGTTCTGCCAGGTCACTGAGATTCTCAGAAAGGAGAAATATGGGATGGGAGGTTAGATCTCCTGTTTTTCTTTCCTTCATTAACTCAAAGGACATTTATGAAGTATCGTGGTACTGGGCATACATACTTCATGTGTGATATTTCAAATGATCCTATAAAGTAGGCATTCATATCACAATTTTGCAGATCAGGAAATAGTGTACAATACAGAGAAAGGCTCAAAAGACCCCAAAGCCCCTGTGCCAAGCTAGCTTCCTGACATGACTCATGGTCACTGCTGAGCTCCCCCTGCCCTCAGCAGGAGGATGAAGCCCAGCCCTTTGCTAGTAGTCTTGGACCTGATTGTCTTTCAGGCACATTGGGTTCATTAAGTTTCAGGAAGAGGTGATGGAGGCCAGACCTCCATCACCTGTGGCCATCGTTGTGTTGTTTAGGCCCCTGTGTTGTTTGCTGCAGCTGTAGTGCAGTGATTAAGTGCTCAGCTGATAACGGAAAGATCAATGGTTCGAACCTACCAGCTATTCTGCAAGAGAAAGATGTGGCATTCTGCTTCCATAAAGATTGCAGCCTTGGAAACCCTAGGGGGGCAGTTCTACTCTGTCCTATAACGCACTGCTGTGGAGTTGGATCCAACTCATAGTGACCCCTCCTTGGATTTCCGAGGCAGTATCTCTACAGAAGTAGATTGCCCAACCTTCCTTCCAAGGAGTAGGGTGGGTTTGAACTACCAGCCTTCTGGTTACTAGTGAAATGCACTACGCCACCAGAGCTCCCACTCTGTCCAATAGGGTGGCTTTAATCAGAATTGCCTCCACAGCAATGGGTTTGGTTTTGATATTCTTTGGTTCAGGGGTAGAATTCTCACTTCTCATGCAGGAGAGCTGGGGCTGATGCCCACCAGTACACCTCAAGTGCAGCCAACACTCCTCTGTCAGTGGAGGTGTGCATGCTGCTCTGATGCTGAACAGGTTTCAGTGAAGCTTCCAGACCAAGACGGACTAGGAAGAAAGGCCGAACAGTAGACTTCTGAAAATCAGCCAATGAAATCCATATGGACCACAACAGTCCAATATTACTGCATAGGGGTCACCAGGAGTTGGGGACCAACTCAGTGGCAACCAACAACAGCAGTCTTACCAGGAAAAAAAAAAAAAAACAGTTGCCATGGAGTTGACTCTGGCTCACGGCAATTCATGTGCATCAGAGTAGAACTATACTCCATAACGTTTTTGTTTTGTTTAGTTTTGCTGTTTTCTTTACTACATGGGATTTTTAATCCCTGATTTTTCATTAGATCAGCCAGGCCTTTCTTCTAGGTGTCTACGGGTAGACTCAAACTTCCAACTTTTCCAAGAACAAATGAGCAGTTACCGTTTGTACCACCCAGACACTCCACCACTGGTCTTAAAATGCTTTCATGACCAGTGGGACAAGGACGGCACACTTACATTTTTTGCCTCTCTTGTGCTGGTAGTTGCTAGTGTTCCACTTACAGTACATGCTGGCACCTGGAGGGGCCGTGTATGACCGATTATAACAGAAGAAACGTTTGGTGGTACCAAATCATGATGTTTAGAGGATATCGAATGAGATGGTGCATCCCAGAGACAGGAACATGTAAAACTGCTGTCTTTTTTCAGCTTTTGTACAGTGAGTTAAGCCTTGTAAGCATGTGTATGGTTTCCTGTGTCTCGTTTGGAAGTGTGGTTTTGGTGATGATGTAATTTTCTAGTGAATAACTTATTTTCAGGTTCAATATGATTTCTTTACACAAATCATGTGCCCCTTCTATGTTCGTCTGCCAGCCGTCCCGGCCCCCTCCTGGTATTTTCATAAGCACATGATACTCATTTTTGTTTACAACGCCCTGTAACAATAAGGGCTGTGACCAGGTTTCCTTCAGGCTCGCTCTCATTAGGCAGCTTACTGTGGGCCAGGATATCAAAAGAATAGGTCTTAGTGAAGAACAAGCCAGGAGTAAGCGGGCTTCGACAGGTTAGGAAGCAAGCATTCACCTGTCAAGGGATTGAGAAGGTGACACAGAGAAAGCAGCACTAAGAAGACTGAATTAAGTGGCATCAGTGTAGCATGCCGTTATGTGTCAGCCCATGTTTCCAAAAGTTTCACACAATAAAATTCGTTAAGAAGAAATGATTTTGCTGTGGAAGTTGTTATGTTGGCAAATGTCTTGTTGTATATGTTTTCACCACAATTAAAAAAAAAAAAAAAAAAAAACCTCACTGCATTCGGGTCAATTCAATTCATAGTGACTCCTCATTGGATTTCCGAGACGGTATTTCTACCGAAGTAGATTGCCCAATCTTCCTTTCAAGGAGTGGTTGGTGGGTTTGAACTGCCAGCATTCTGGTTAGTAATCAAATGCCTTTGGTACTATGCCACCAGAGCTCCTACAGTAAAAGTAAAAAAAAATAATAATAAGATTTTTCTCATGCCTCATCCCACCTATCCTACCTCTAGAGTCCAGGGGAACATCTGTCTCCCAAATACTGTTTCTCAATATCCATCTTTCCCTAAGGTGCAACTATTGGTCTCTCCCTGTCTAGAAGCACAGAAGAATGAAGAAAATCAAAGACACAAGGAAACAATTAGGCCAAAGGGGCTAGTGGACCATGGGAACCCCAGCCTCCACAACCCTGAGGCCAGAACTAGATGGTGTCTGGAGACCATTGCTGACCACTCTGAAAAGGATCACAATAGGAGGTCCTAGATAGAGTGGGAGAAAAATGTGGAACAAAAGTCAAAATCATAAAAAGACCAGGTTTACTAATCGGAAAGAGACTGATGGAATTCCTGAGACTATAGCCCTTAGATTGCCTTCAAGCCTAGAACCGAACTCACCCCCATGAATCAACTTTTAGCCAAACAATAGACCTCTAGGTGAACAATAATACCAGGGAAGTAAGCTTTCCCTAGAACAACCAACCATACAAGATCGAAAGGGCAGCATTTGCCTAGGGTTAAAGCTCAGAAAACAGGAAGGGATAGGAAAGGATGAATAGAAATGGAAAACACAGGTAGGAAGTGGGAAGAGTGCTGTTACATTGTGGGGATTGCAATCAACCTCCAGTGTCATGAATCAAAATGCGTATGAATTGTTGAATGGAAAACCAATTCGTTCTGTGAACTTTCACCCAAATTACAACAAAAAGTTTTCTTTTTCAATCCATTTTACCTAGCAAAATTTTAACATGAGTCAATTATTCAGCATGCATTCCATTACTTGCAAACTTTATGGTTGTTGTTGTTATGTGCTGTTGAGTCAGACCCAACTCATAGCGACCCCTCCTTGGGTTTCCAAGGCAGTATCACTACGGAAGAAGATTGCCCAACCTTCCTTCTGAGGAGTGGCTGGTGAGTTTGAATCGCCAGCCTTCTGGTTAGCAGTCAAGTGCCTTAGGCACTATGCTGCCAGAGCTCCTGCGATCTTATAGCAACTAAATCTAACAAACAGGAAACAATTCAGTCATGAAAGGGTTAAAAGATAAGGAAAAACAGCCTTACAGTTTTCTATTTCTTTCCAAAATTTTCACCAGCTTCCATCATGACTGGCCATTTGATTAGTCTCTGTAGGTCCATTTTCCTTGGCTTACTGTAAAACATAAAGGAACTCTGGTGATGTAGTGCCTAAGGCATTTGACTACTAACCAGAACGCTGGAGGTTCAAACCCACCAGCCACTCAGGGAAAGGAAGACTGGGCAATCCACTTTTTATAAAGATTTACTACCTCAGAAACCCAGTGGAGGTCGCTATGAGTCAGAATCTACTCGATGGCAGTAATTTTGTACGTTTTGTTTACTGTAAAACACGTGGTCTCTGAGTCCCCCTTCAGAGTGAGCAGGAGGAAACCCCCCTTCAGAGTGAGCAGTAGGCTGCCAGGTGAGGCTTAGTGACCAGAGGTGGCCACCAACACAGAAACTCTGCTCAGGGTCAGAGGTCCTGAGGATTCTCCAGCTTGTTTGTGGAAATTTCCAGAGTCCTCTATCCAAGCTCCATTCCTCTTTGCTATCTGCTCACTGTGAGGGGACCTAGAGCCTGCTTGTTGCGGTAGGCCAGGGAAATGGGTCTATGAACAATAAGGCATTAAATGGAAGCTCACAGTGGTTTGTGGAAGCAATCTAAATATGAGGCAATCTTTTCTCCGTAACAACTGGTGGTTAGAAATTTCAGCCCTCCACGTGGGGTTCAATAATCCTCCATACTGGTGAAACCAAAACCAAAACCAAACTCACTGCCATTGAGTTGATTATGACTTATACTGACTAGCGACCCCCTTGGGTTTCCGAGGCAGTAAGTCTTTACAGAAGTAGATTGCCCAGTCTTCCTTCCGTGGAGTGGCTGGTGGGTTTGAACTGCCAACCTTCTGATAAACAGTCAAGTGCCTTAGGCACTATGACCATTCTCCTGAGACTTTAATGTTAAAAAGCATTTTGTCTCTTTCATTCTCTCCATCTTTTGCTCTGTAATGAAGGTTTAATTGCATGTCTTGTATATGCCCCCAAAATAATCTGTGGGCATATAGTGGAAACCAAGGGCTGAATTGAGAGAGAAAGATTGAGGAGGGAGATTTTTATTTTTATTTATACCTTTTGGTGCTCCTTTATTATTTTTTTTCAATCATGTGCATATATTCTTGTAAGGAGCTCTGGCAGCATAGGGCCTAAAGCATTTGACTGCTAACCAGAAGGTTGGCAGTTCAAACCCACCAGCCACTCCATGGAAGGAAGATGGGGCAATCTACTTCCATAAAGATTATTGCCTCTGAAACCCAATGGGGGTCGCTATGAGTCAGAATTGACTCGATGGCAGTTGGTTTGGTTTCTTTATACAAATAGTTGAAGGCTAATTAGCAGTATACAGGCAGTCTCTGGGAGATGTTCAACCATTTCTAAAGATAGCATATGATCAAGAGCTGGTGGTATTGAAGGAAGAAGTCCAAGTTGCACTGATGTACTAAAAGCACTGCTGTCAAGTTGGATCCAACTCATAGCAACCCCTCCTTGGGTTTCCAAGGTGGTATCACTACGGAAGTAGATTGCCCAATCTTCCTTCTGAAGAGTGTTTGATGGGTTTGAACCGCCAACCTTCTGGTTAGCAGTCAAATGCCTTAGGCACCATGCCACCACAAGTGTCCAGGAATTGACAGAATACCTATTGAGATGTTCCAACAAATAGATGCAAAGCTTAAAGTGCTCACTTGTCTATACCAAAACATTTGGAAGACAGCTACCTATCCAACCTACTGGAAGAGATCAGTATTAGTGCCAAACAAAGATGATATGGTACAATGTAGAGGTTATCAAACAATATCATTAATATCACATGCAAGTAAAATTTTGCTGAAGATAATTGAAAAACAGTTGTAGCAGTATATTGGCAGGGAACTGCCAGAAATTCAAGCCAGATTCAGAGGAGGACATGGAACAAGGGATACCATTGCTGATATCAGGTGGGTTTTGGCTGAAAGCAGAGAATACTAGAAAGATGTTTACCTGTGTTTTATTGGAAATGCAAAGAGACATTCAACTGTGTGGACCATAACAAATTATGAATAACATTTGGAAGAATGGGAATTTCATAACATTTAATTGTGCTCATGAGGAACCTACATAGACAGTCATTCAAACAGAACAAGGGGATATTACATGGGTTAAATCAGGAAAGGTGTGCATCAGGTTGTATCCTTTCACCATACTTATTCAATCTGTACAGTGAGCAAATAATCTGAGAAGCTGGACTATATGGAGAAGAACACAGCATCAGAATTGGAGAAAATCCATTCACAGATGAAACAACCTTGCTTTCAGAAAGCAAAGAGGGCTTGAAGCACTTACTAAGGAAAATCAAAGACTACAACAGTATGGATTCAGTATGGACTACACCTCAACGTAAAGATAAAAAAAAATCTCACAACTGGACCAATAAGCAACATCATGATAAGTGGAGAAAAGATTGAAGTTATCAGGGATTTCATTCTACTTGCATCCACAGTCAATGCCCATGGAAGCAGAAGTCAAGAAATCAAAAGACATATTACATTGGTCAAATCTGCTGCAAAAGACCTCTTAAAGTGTTGAAGAGTGAAGATGTCACTTTGAAGATTAAGGTGCACTTAACCCAAGGCATGCCATTTTCAGTTGTATCATATGCATGTGAAAGCTGGACAATGAATAAGGAAAACCAAGGAAGAATTGATGCCTTTGCATTATGGTGTTGGAAAAGTATATTGAATATACCATGGGCTTCCAGAAGAACAAACACCTTTTTGGAAGAAGTACAGCCAGAATGTTCCTTAGAAGTGAGATTGATGAGACTTTGCCTCATGTACTTTGGACACGTTACCAGAAGGGATTAGTTCCTGGAGAAGGACATCTTGCTTGGTGAAGTAGAAGGTCAGTGAAAAAGAGGAAGACCCTCAATGAGATGGGTTAATACAGTGGGCTGCTACAATGAGTTCAAACACAGCAAGGGTTGTGAGGATGGCATAGGACTATACAGTGTTTTGTTATTGTACATAAGGTAACTCTGAGTTGGAACCAACTCCGTGGCACCTAACAACAGCAACAGCAGACAGTCCCTAGGTTACAAATGAGATTCATTCCTAACTGTGTCTTTAAGAATTTGTAGGTAAGTCGCAACAGGTACATACAGTTCTTATTTAGCCTTACTTTAGTGCAAGAAAAGATTCAAAGCCTTTTCAATGATTTAAAACTTGTGTGTGCACCAAGTGAAGGTGGTGTGATGAAGAATTTGTTGCCAGTAGGTGTGTTGGTTCAATCATTTCAAACCTACTGCCATTGAGTCAATTTCGTCTCATAGGGCCCCTATAGGACAGAGTAGAACTGCCTTATTGGGTTTCCAAGGCTGTAAATCTTTATGGAAGCAGACTGCCTCATCTTTCTCCTACACAGTGGCAGCTGGGTTCAACCTTCTGACATTTTGGTTCGCAGCTGAATGCTTTAACCACTACACTATCAGAGCTTCTATCGTTTTAAAGTGAGGGAAATGTGTTATTATTGTTGTTGTTGTTATGTGCCATCAAGTCGGACTCGACTCATAGCAACCCCTCCTTGGGTTTCCAAAGCAGTATCACTATGGAAGTAGATTGCCCAACCTTCCTTCCGAGGAGTGGCTGGTGGGTTTGAACCACCAGCCTCCTGGTTAGCAGTCAAGTGCCTCAGAAATGTACATAACATTAAAGGGCCAGTACTAGTTGTCCATAAGTTGGACATTACTAGTTACTGCTTATAACTAGTAATATTTCCAGTTTCCTTCAAATAATCAAACAATCAAAATCTTGAAGCAGAGGATGCAATGGAATGTGTCTAGAAGAGATATTGCTTCACCATGGGACTCAGTTTCCCAGTTCTCTTGGCATGTTCGTGACCAGGCTTGGGAAGAGGTAAGCCTCTGCAGAGCTCCACAAAATCTCTTCTGATACATTCACTCTTGTCAGTGAAAATAATCTATTTTTTTTCTCTGTCTCTCTTTAAAAATACATAAAATAATAAGTACTTTTCCAAATGGTTAACTCACTTAGCTTCTAACAGAAAGGTTGGAAGTCCAAGTCCACCCAGAGATACCTCAGAAGAAAGGCCTGGCAATCTCCTTCTGCATAATCAGCCATTGAAAACCCCATGGAGCATATTTCTCTGACGCACATGGGGTCACCATGAGCTGGAGTTCACTCAACAATAGTGACTGGTTTTTCGCTAAATCCAAGTTCTAGACTCCTTACTCAGTTATTGTGCTGCATTCATTCAAGGAATACCGCAAAACCTGGGGCCTTTGTAAAGCAGAAACCTGTCAGAGAAGGAAATTTCAAATACTTTTCACTAATAAAGAGTGATAGAAAAGTGGTAAGACTGTTGTTATGTGCTGTCGAATCAGAGCTGACTCATAGCGACCCCTCCTTGGGTTTCCAAGGCGGTATCACTATGGAGGCAGATCGCCCAACCTTCCTTCCGAGGAGCAGCTGGTGGTAAGACTGGATGCTGTCAGAGGTGGAAAGCTTGCAAGACCCAGAAAAACAAGGCAGTCCCGTCAAGCTCCAGCTGTCACAGATTTCACTGTATTTGTTAACTCTAATTCTTCTATACCTCTGTTTGCCCAACTGGAAAATGGAAAGAGCCTGATCCTTGGCAATATCCTAAGAAATAATTATTGCAAGTTATTTTCCCAAGATAAATTATCTATGAAATTTCACTCCATTTTAAATAAGCTTACAGAAGCAAGTCATTAGTAGACTGAAGCATAAGGTTAGCTAAAAACAGTAATCACTCAGGTTAAGTCTGAATTCTCCCTCACCAACACCTGAGCTCACTTACCATTGATTTCCTGAGAGCTTTGGGGCATTAAGGAGCTCTAGTGGCACAGTGTACGGTAAGGTAATTGGCTGCTTAACCAGAAGGTCAGTGGTTCAAACCCACCAGCTGCTCTGTGGGAGAAAGGTGAGAGAATCTACTTCTGTAAAGATTCACAGCTTTGGAAAGCCTATAGGGGTCCCTATGAGTCAGAATTGACTCAATGGCAGTGGGTTTTGGGGGACCATTAGGGGAGCTCTGATTGTCCGGTGGTTAAAGCATTCGACTGCTAACCAAAAACTCATGGCCATCGAGTTGATTCTCACTTATAGTGACCCCTGCTGGATTTCTGAGGCTGTAAATCTTTACAGAAGTAGAGTGTTCCGTGGAGTGGCTGGTGGGTTTGAACTGCTGATCTTCTGGCACCTTATCCACTATGTCTTGGAAACCCAGTAGAGCAGTTCTATTCTGTCCTACAGGGTCACTATGAGTTGGAATCAACTCAATGGGACTGGGCTTGGTTCTTTTGGTTTGGGCCTTTGTTTATACTTGGTCTGTTGGTAACATCTGTTGAAACAGACACAAAAGAGGGTAAAGTGAAAGACAGTCCTCGGAGAACTGCTTGTACAGTGTGGGAGACCAGTAAATACTACTAAAAGTGCAGGAGGAAAGTGATAAGTAAAAAAAGTATGTGATTGGCCTCATCTACTCTGAGACCAGAAGAACTAGATAGTGGCTGTCTACCACTACTGACTGTTCTAATCAGGGCCATGATAAATGGACTCTGATAGAATGTGGAATAGAACCTCAAATCAAAAACAAAACAAAACAAAGAACAAACTAATAAAAAACAGACTTATTGGACTGATTGAAATTGGCAAACTCCCCAAGATGACTGCTCTGAGTCTCTTCAAATCTTGAACTGAAACTAACCCCTGAGCTCATCCTGTAGCTAAATAACAGTTTGGCTCAAAACTAATGACTATCACCCATAAGTACTGTGCTCCCTTAAAAAATCACCCATATGAGACCAAACAGTCAACAATTACTTTAAAACAAGGAGGAGAATGTAAGAAGGCAGGGAAACTAGATTAATGGAAATGGAACAACCAGAATGGAAATAATGAAAATGTTTGTGGTAGTTAAGTCTGTGTGTCACCTTGGCTGGGCCTGGTTGAATGGCTGGGCAGCTGGATGTAGTATCCCATGATGAGACTGGTAATCAACTCCATGGTGGAATCTACTATGAGAAGCTGAGTAGCTGCCTTAAGGATGTTGTCTCCTTTCTGTACATAAGCAGAAGCCTTGGGGAATGGTCTCTAGCTTATGGTATGCTTGGACCCTGCATGTACCTGTGTCATTGTTTAGCAGCCTCCCATGTTCTGCTGACCTTGGGACTTTCAATGGACTTGAATTAATGGCCTCCCTTGTGGTTTGGTAACATCAGGACTGTGCCTTTTTACTTGTCAACCTTGGGCTTCTCAGTCTCAGCAGCCAGCAGCTGTCTGAGTGAAGAAAAGCCTCTAGCTTCAGTGGGCCGGGAGCAGGAGGCAGAGCTGAAGCCCAAGGTTGAGGGGCTTTCACCCAGCCCCTAGAGCCTGTCACTTTGAACTCAGACTTAAAGTCTCCAAACGATAAGAGAATAATCACCTGTTTGACAAGGCCGTCCCGTTTGTGGTATATTCCTGTCAGAGAACCAGAATAATGTTCATGCATTGTGAAGAATGTAACCACCGTCACTGAACAACTTGTGTAGAAATTGTAGACTGGGAACATAGACTGTTCTTAAAGCCTTCACTGTATATATATATATTTGTTGTTGTTGTTATGTGCCGTTGAGTCAGACCCAACCCATAGCGACCCCTCACTGCGGAAGTAGATTGCCCCATCTTCCTTCCAGGGAGTGGCTGGTGGGTTTGAACCGCCAGCCTTCTGGGTTAGCAGTCAAGTGCCTTAGCCACTACGCTACCAGAGCTCCCATTTATATATATAAAATGGCAGCAGCAGCACAGCAGAAAAGCAATAAGTAAAAAAAAAAAAAAAAAAAAAAAAAACATTATATGGAGCCTGGGACGTATCTACAGTAAATGCAGGGCTGGCAAGAATGGGAGCCATTTGGGATCACAGTCCTGTTCTCATCCTCAACATTTCCCACCAAAGTTGCTGACACTGACTCCCCCAAGTATCACAGAGGCCTGCCTTTTCTTTCCAAGTGCTAAGTACTCTCTTCCCTATCTCTCTCTTTGTTTTTCAAGTCAGGCCCTCTCCGCAGCACTAGCCCTGGTTCAGGGGCCCTGGGTGTTTATTAAAGAGAAAAAGCCAGGAAAAGGCAGCCGAGGGGAGTCAATGGCTCTACTTCCACCTTGAGAGCTGTTTGCCCCTTTGATCCTGGCCCCACTTTGATTTCATCTCCTCTTGCTGCTGCCTGGGCCTGTTAAGTTTCAGAAGTTTATTTCAGAACCTGTGATTACAAAAGATTGAAGACAACAACCCCCCTAAAGGTATTCATGTGCCAGGAAAGTGATAAAATGTTAAGAAGCTTTGGTTGTTATTTAGTAATTGCCATAAAATTCTAATAACAAACGCAAAATATTTTGAACCCAACAGACTGAGGTCTTCCATTTATTTCTACCTAAAGTTTCTCTGTAGAAGACTCCTCTGTGTGAGTCTTTAACAAGCCCAAATCACACAGCTACCCGATAAAGTTAAAAAAACATTTCAACTTCAGAAAAATGTCCCACGCTTGTGTCTTCACACTTGGAATGAAGTAGAGAATTGAGACAACTAGCAGAATATTGGATCATCAGACCCACCACTGGCCTGACATTTTTTTTTTGTAATGTGGCTACAGAGCACTTGAAATGTAGCCAGTGTACCTGAGGGACTGAGTTTTCAATTGTATTTAATTTTAATTGCTTTCAATGTAAACAGACACATGTGGCTGGTGGCTACATATATATCCGACAGTCCAGATCTACTCTTTGATCTGAGGAATCACTCTGCTTTGATGAAATTTCTTAGTTGTAGATGTGGAGATATAGCTAGCTGGTGCAAAATCATACACTACATGTGCATTTCTACACTCTCATTTTTATTGTTTAAACAGAACTCTGGATCATCAAAATGATTATCTCATTTTCTGCTGGACAGTGTGCTAAATATTATTGTACCCTCAACTGCCATTGAGTTGATTCAAATCATGGTGACTCCCTGTGTAGCATGATAGTGCTGTGCCCCATGGGGTTCTCATGGCTGTAACGTTTCAGAAGCAGATCTCCAGGCCTTTCTTTGGAGGCACCTCTGGATGGGTTTAAACTGCCGACCTTTTAGTTAGTAGCCAAGTACTTAACCATTTGCAACTCCAGGGTCTACCCCATGATTATTGTAGCATTACAGTTTTTCTTTAAAAGTGATCATTTGGGAGCACTTGCTGGTTAAAGGCTATGAGTGGCTTTAACATTGACATATGACTTAATCCCCATTTAGTTTTAAATTTTGTTCTCTCTTGTAACCGTATAGCAAAACCTGGCTTTAGAAGTTCTCTGACTCTCTCTGTGGGCTGTGATGTGGAATTGAATTAGTGTAGATTAAGTATTTTGCATGAGATCATACTAGACAAAGCATCAGGAGAACACAGAACCTACCACCATCTGTCTTTTCTGCCCCGAAATAATTTATTAAAACATTAGCAGACACCCAGGGTAACCTAAGATCATTTCTGGACTCTCCGTTCCAGCTAGCATGCACTGGATGTGTTTTTCCAAAATATTGCCTTTTACTGAATTGTCTATAATAACCGAGAGAGATCTGTGTTAGTAAAATACCATTCTAACTTGGTCCAATTAAACACACATTCTTGGTGGAGACAGGATGTAAAACACACTTTCAAATAGATTCTAATCCATTCCACTCTGCAGGCAATTGGACACATACCTTTCATAAAACTTCAACTCTTTGCACTTGTTTAGATAGAAAAAGGAGTAACATTGGCCTCCTCTCCTTATCAGGTTCCACTCATGAGCTCTGCGCACCAGCTCTGTGAAGGCACAGTGCTGCTGTGGGGTGAGGAGAGCCTCCTCATGGCTAAGCTTCTTGTGGAGCAAACTGGCTTTTCAGCTGAGCAGCCATCTTGTATCCATGAAGCCCCCCAGCCAGCAGGTTTACCACTCTTAGGACCCAGATGTGGCCCACTCCCATAGATTGCCCAAAATATGCTTTCACTTACGTTTATCACTTATACAAATAGTGTCAAGGAGAGTCTTGTTTTTAATTTGGTTGCTTATTCTGGGTTTGTTTATTTAAACTCAGATTTTTGTCTATACAAACCATTTCCCAGTAAAAAGAAAAAAACATTCCTTTAAGAAATGGCTCATTTTAGATCAAGGACAGCAAATGTGCCAACCTGGAATATTTAGTCATATCTGAAAACAAGAAAACTCTAAAAAGCTACTGAGGTTGCAAACACTGTCAAGAAGTGATGTGAAGAGGCTCCCTGTGGCCAAACATAGGACCAATAGGCCATTAATAATATAAATAATAGCAATGGATTAAAACACATCAAATATGTTAAAATCCATATTTCGTAAAGATCATTTTTAAATGGTCTCCTTTGGTGGATTCTGAGGTAGAAACTCTTTATTCTGAAAACTGGTAACAAAAGGAAAGCAGCAAGCATTTACTCCACGCTTTCTGTATGACAGGAGCTCTAGTGGTGTAGTAGTTAAGGTATTTGGCTGCTAACCAAAAAGTCAGTGGTTTGAACCCACCAGCTGCTCCACAGAAGAAAGATAAGGCAGTCAGCTTAGAAGCCCAATGGGGGTCGCAATGAGTTGGAATCAACTCAATGGCAATGAGTTTGGTTTTTCTGGTTTCTGTATGACTGTAACTCAAGATAAAAAAAATTATTGATAAAGGAAAGTTTCTCCTTACAGAAGTATTGTGCTGATAAAGGAAGAAGAAAGCTTAGAGTTGGACTGTCCTCATCTTGCGTAGAAGTCCCCTAAGTGGTTAATGTGCGTGGCTGCTAACCAAAAGGCTGCAGGTTCAAGTCCACCCAGACATGCCTTGGAAATGCCTCACAGTCTATTTCCAGAAAATCAGCCATTGAATATTCTCTTCTGGTACATAGGGTTGCCATGATTTGTAATCAATTTGATAGCAATTTAAAAAAATAAATAAATAAAATAATGATCATCATGACTACTAATATCTACTTCCTGGTAGAAGTAAACACCACTAACTATGAATCATTCTTGCTGAAATATAGACCTGAAATCAAATCAATCATTAGAGCTCCCTGCCATTTCAAAAGAAGTACAGGGAACAGGTGCATATCACACACCACCAAAGAAATACAATCAATAAGACACAGACTATGGGAAATTCTACAGAACAAACTGCCAGTTGTTTCATTAAATAAAATGCAAAGAACAAAGTGGATGAAGGGAAGATAATCTGTAGATTAAAAGAGATTTAAAACATATCAACCAAATACAAGGTTGACATCCTGATTCCAAAAAAATTATGTAAAAAAATAATTTCTAAGACAAGTTGGGAAATTTAAACATTGGATATGAGGTGATATTAGGGAATCGCTGTTAATATCTTTTAGTTGTGGTAGTGATCTTGTGGTTATCTTTCTATAAAGATACCTTAAATACTAGAGATACATGCAGAAATACCTCCAGATGAAATAACATAATGTTTGAGAGTGGCTTCAAAATAATCTAGCTTGGAGGCAGGGGTAGGATTGAGGAAATACAGAAGAAATAAGATTAGCCATGAAGTCATAACAGTTGAGGCTGGGTGATATGGGTTCACTATATACTCTGTCTACTTTTGTGTATGTTTGAAATTTTCCAAAATAAAAAGGGTGGGGGAATAAAAAGCTATTGGCAGTATCTTTGAAAGAAGTGGGAAATTCTGAGCATGAAAACAAACATACCACTTTGGGAAGGTCTGATCTGCTGGCCTGGGAGTGACACTCACTGTGTGAACCCAGAGGAGATGCCTCAATGACTCCATGTGGCCTGGGGGCTGGGAATGAAGGGCATCAGTTACATCCAAACACCAGGGCTGGGAGCCATTTAGAGCTGGGCTCTGGTGAGGATTGAGTGTTAACCGCAACTGTTCATGATGGGTGGCTTAGTTTTGTTTGCTTGTTTTTAGCTGGTTAAGGTTCATCCCTTTGTGGGATTCCATTTATTTATTTATATTTTATTTATTTATTTTTGTTGAAAATATACACAGCAAAGAGCAAATACAAAAACCAAAAACAAACTCACTGCCATTGAGTTGATTCTGACTCATAGCAACCCCCATTGGGTTTCCAAGGCTATAAATCTTTACAGAAGTAGATTGCCCCATTTTCCTCTCACAGAGGAGCTGGTGGGTTTGAACCACTGACCTTTTGGTTAGCAGCCAAATGCCTTAGTCACTGTGCCACCAAAGCTCTTCATACATGGTAAAGCATACACCAATTTAACAGTTTCTACATAACAAGTCAGCAACACTGATTACATTCTTCAAGTTGTGCAACCATTCTCACGCTCCTTTTTGAGTTGTTCCTCCCTCGTTAACATAAACTCACTGCTCCCTAAGTTTCCTGTCTAATCTTTCAAGTTGCTGCTGTCAATTTGATCCCATGTAGATAGTTCCTCAAAGAGCACAGTGCTCAAGGCAGACATTCTTTACTAGTTAAGCTAAACTGTTGTTTTATTTTTTATTATTATTAATTTTTTAAATTGTGATCTGGGTGAAAGTTTACAGAGAAAATTCACTTTCCATACAGCAGCTCACATACACTTTGTCTCATAACATTGACTACAATTTCCCACAATGCAACATCTTCCCTCCCACTTCCTCCCCATAGTTACCTCTTCCCTGTGTCCTTCCCTCCATGCACTCCTGTCCCCTGAGTTATGTCACTGTGCATACTGAGCCCTTCTATTGTCCCATGATTGTTCTCTCCAAGGAGTGTATCTACCTAGTGTAAATGTTCACCTCATATGCCTGTCTTTTGTTTGGCTGGAAGCCACAGGAGTGGGTTCAGTTCCAGACCTGAAGGGCAGCTAGGGGCCATAGTCTCAGTGGTTCCCTCAGGCTCTATCAGACCAGCAAACCTGGTCCCTTTTTTTTTTTTTAAGTCAAATGATTTTGAGTTTTGTTCCACATTGTTCTCCCTCTCTATCCAGGATCTCCTACATCGATTCCCCTCCGAGTGGTTGACAGTGGTGGCTGGGCACCATCTAGTTCTTCTGGTCTCATAGTCATATAGGCTGAGGATCGCATAGTATACCAGCTGCTTGGACTAATTGTTTCCATTAATCTTTTGTTTTCTTCATTCTTCTTTGCTCTGGATAAGGAGAGACCCATCATTGCATCTAGATGGTTGCTTGCAAGCTTTTAAGATCCCATTCACTATTCACCAAAGTAGGAGGTGAAACAATGTTTTGTGTAATATTTTAAGCCAATTGAGCTTGATGTCCCTTGCAGCTATGGTCCCAAGCCCATAGGTCCAACTACTTGGTCCCTCTGGGTAGCTGGCTGTGCCCAAGAAGTGACTACAACCTTATATTGTTTGGTTTTAAGAAGACTTCAGGGGATAGTTTCAGTTCAAGGCTTAAAGATTATCTCAGGCCAATAGTTTCAGGGGTTCATCCACCCTCCATGGCTTCAGAAAGATTAGATTACATGAGGATTTTAAAATCTATTCTGCATGTTCTCCCTTTTGGTCAGTATTTTTCTATAGAATCTTTGATCAAAATGTTCAATAATGGTAGCTGGGCACCATCTAGTTCTTCTGGTTTCATGGCAAAAGAGGCAGTTGTTCATGGAAGCAATTAACCATACCTTCCTTATCTTCCTCCTATCTGACTCTAGTGGCTAAGGCACTTGACTGCTAAACAGAAGGCTGGCGGTTCAAACCCACCAGCCACTCCTCGGAAGGAAGGACGGTTGGGCAATCTACTTCCGTAGTGAAACTGCCTCGGAAACCAAAGGAGGGGTCGCTATGAGTCGGGTCTGACTTGACGGCATATAACAACAACTATATATGTGTGTGTGTATATATATATATATATATATATATATATATATATATATATATACACACACACACACACTATTATTACTATTATACTATTATTTTATTGTAAATGCAAAATATCAGATAATGAGATAGTTGATAAGTGAGGAGTAGGTGTAGTCCCTTATGAATTGTGTGATCTTAGGCAAGTCCCTTAACCTCTCTAAGCTGTGGTTTTCTCATCTGCAAAATGTGCCTTAGAGGAGCAGGTAAGTTTAGGTATGAGAAGGCTTCTTTATCTGCACAGCCCTACCTAAGAACAAGCCTTGGCTTCACATTACAAACCCACTCATGGAGCATCTTGTTGATCCTTACCAACATTGTGGGTGCTGCAGATTGACCATAGTCCAGGGGCCATGTGCAATCACGTGTCCCCTACTGCTGGTCCTCCACCCTCCATCTTCCAAAGCCTCCACCTGGCTGGGCTCCTGGTGGGCACCCACACTGCCTGTCTGGCACACCTCACACACTGCTTTGCAAAGTCTGTGTTTCTTCAGGTGTGCTCCTGGTAGCTCCCATCTGGCCTGTGAGCTCCTAGTAGGCAGGGCCCCAGGTTTGTGCCAAACTCTGAGACCAGCTCAAATGATGGAGGCTCAGTCAGTGGTCACATGAGAAGCCTGGTCTTGAGCTCCTGAGGGAGCAAGGGTAAGGAGCCAAGCCTTCACTCAAGATGCTGAGGCACATGAGGGCCAGAAAGCTTCCTTCCAAGTGTAACATCTGGCTCACCCTATTCCTGGAAGAACCAGTGGGATTCCTTTCAGGGCCTGCAGGTTTCTATCAACTGACTGATCACAAGAGAAACTGGAGAGCTCAGTTCTAAAGCCTGGGCAACTGAGAACATCTTTACCCAGAGCCTCAGTTTTGCCAGCAGTGAAATGGGGAAGTGGTATTTGGGTTCTCCCTTCTTCCTGGGGATTCTTCGATTGTTGAAGATTTTCACCGCATTTTAAAAGCCTCAGATGAAAGGCAATGATGGGATGAAAGGATCTTAGCCGGCATTAAGTTTCTCCACAGTTTCTGAAGCCACAGAGGAAGGCTGGAGGAAGTGGTCAGCTGACAGGTACTTGTGAAGCCACCCAAAGGGTGATGCCGGTGGGGAATTAGCATGCCAATCAGCCACCTCTAGGACGTGAAGGCAGTGAGGAAGCTGGGGGTGGGGGACCCCTTATCAGGGATGGAAATCTGTCATTTCCCTGAGGAAGGGGGCTTGGGACAATGTGCTAAGGAAACTGGGCCAAAGGGTTTGAGACCAAAAAGACAGCCTTTAGGGTTGCCTTGGGCCGGGCCTCACTGCTCTGTGGGCTTCAGTTTCCTGATCTGTGAAAAGACAAGACTGAGCTCAGGAGTGGTTTGCAAGCTTGGCTGCAGACCAGAATCTCCTGGGGAAAATTTTTATAATCCTGATGCCAGGCTTCACCCCAATGAATTAAACTGGAGTCTCTGGGGGGTGGGACCTGTGCATCTGTAATTATTCAAACTCGCACACACCCATGTGCGCACACGCACACACACACCCAAAAATTCCAATGAGAACTAAAATAAAGGATTTCTAGAATTCTATGATTCACCAACTATAACTCGATTTCCCACCTCCCGAAGAGTCTGGGGGATTCAGAAATCTAACTTATCTAAATCTTGCAGAGGACCCTTAAATATATAGAATTCAATTATTAATTTATTTCCAACCATTTCTCAATTATACATCAGAAGGCAGAATATGGCAGAATTAAAATCCACTTGTCATCTTTCCAGTATTCTTTTTGATCGGGCTTTATTCCCCCTGTTGGCCAATTATTGTTATTTTTTCAAATCAGAGTTGCAAGTAGATAATCCTATCAGAAGAATTTGAGTTTTAAATCTCTCTTGGCCCTCTTTGGTGGAAACTTCAATGAACAGTGACATTTGAGCTGAAATCCAGCAGCCAAGAGAACAGAATCATTGCAAGGATTATATCCACCAACATTTAAACCTTCAGAAGCATGAGGGTTTTTGATGGCTAATGCCTGGTTTCTCCTTGTCTTGTAGATCTCTAAGCCAACACTCTTCAGACACGCGTAGCCATACTGAAAAGAGGAGGATGGAGACTCTACACTGTGCCAGACACTTCCAGATATTCTGCAAACATGATCTTAATGAATTCCCAAACAATCCACTCTGCATGGACTGTTTTCCCATGTTACAGGTGGGGACACAGAGGCTCTGAGGAAGTAGATGACCAGCCCAAGATGCTGCAGCTTGTAAGTGGTGGGGTTTGTGTGCCCGTATCTGCAGGCCCAGTGCAGTTTCACACCACACCACACCACACCACAGCACCTGGCACTCCACTGTAGACAGTGGGAAAGCCAGAGACACTCCAGTTAGCAAGCATCCCCTACCCGCTTCCAGCCATTCAGGAGCATCTGAGAATCAAGTTCTTGCCTCCATAGGAGCCCCAAAGGAACTAAGCCTTAAGATGGCAATCCTGTCCTCAGGTGAGTGACTTGAGGGGACAAAACAAACAAATGTTTCCTGACTCTGCTGGAGCCTGTCGTCTGGTCAGTTGCCCTCACTACTGCCCTTTCTCAGAACCCTTGACCCAAACACTTAGGATTTCTGGGCCCCTGGTGTAGTGGTTTAGGCAAATGGCTGCTAACCAAAAGGTTAGTAGTTCAAACCCACCAGCTGCTCCACAGAGGAAAGACAAGGCAGTCTCCTTCTGTAAAGATTTGTAGCCTTGGAAACCCAGTGGGGGTTGCTATAAGTTGAAATCAACTTGATGGCAGTGGGTTGGGTTGGGTTTATAGGGTCCCTGTGAGTTAGAATCGACTTGACAATGAGTTTGGTTTTTTGGTTTGGTAGGTAGATCCCTCAGTGAGCTTTGGATATTCGTTGGACCTACCTGGTGTTCTTAGTTGCCACCGTGTTGGTTCCGATCATGGTGACTTCATGTGTAACAGAAGCAGCATTGCACCACCCTCCTCATTGTTGGTATGGTGGAGACCATTGTTGCAGCTATTATGTTAATCCAGCTCATTGAGGGTTTACCTCACTTTTGCTGATCCTCCACTTTACCAAATAGGTCTTTTTCTAGCAATAGATCTTTCCTGGTGATGTGTCCAAAGAAAGCAAGACAAGTCTCGTCACCCTTTCTTCTAAGGAGCATTCTGGCTATACTTCCCCCAAGACTGATTTGCTCATTCTTCTGGCAGTCCATGATATATTAAATATTCTTCAATATCCACTTTGAATGTGTCAGTTCTTCTTCTGTCTTCCTGCCTGGTCCTTAAAAACAAAAACTTGTAGCTGTAGAGTTCCAACTCATAGGGACCCCATAGGGCAGAGTAGAACTGCCCCACAGGGTTTCCAGGGCTGTACTCTTTATGGAAGAAGACTGCCACATATTTCTCCTGGGAGCAGCTGCTGAGTTCAAACTGCCAACCTTTTGGTTAATAGCTAAGTGCTTAACCACTGTATCACTGGTGTTTCTTTTCTCTGCTACCAGCTCCCTCCATTACATGCATCTCAGGGAAGAGGTCCCTGGCCTCCCAGACTGATTAATTCAACAGACATTTATGAAGCACCTATCATGGGCTGAATGCTGTTCTAGGCACTGGGAATATGACATGAAAAAAACAGCAAAAACCCCAGCACTGTGGCTCACATTCTGATTAAGAGGAGACAGACAATAAGCAGTATAAATAAGTAAATGATTATATAGTATTTTAATTACATCATTTGTTAGAAATTATATTTTTAAAAAACCTGAGGAAGGGAAATAGGGTGTGGAGGTGGAGATTATAATTTAAAATAGAATGGTCAGGGAAAGTACCCTTGAACAGATGGTGTTGGAACAAATATTTGGAGGTAATGAGTTATCTGGGGAAAGATCATTCCAGGTGAGGAAAAAAACTAATGGAAAGGCCCTAGGGCAGGAGTGCGCCTGGTGGGTTCCAGGAACAGCCTGTGACTGGAGCAGGGTGAGTCAGGAGAGCAGTAAGAAAAATGGCCAGGGAGGAAATGGGCTGAGATTGCGCGGGGCTTTGTAGTAGGCTGCTTAATGGCTTAGGCTTTGACTCTGAGATAGGAGCCACTGGTAGTTGTTGTTGTTGTTGTTTGCCATCCTTTGCAAAGAGAAGGGACTTTGTAATAATAGCTTATATTGAGCTCTTGCTTTATGCCAAGTCCTGCATTCAATGCTTTCTGTACTTTATCTCATTTCACCCTCATGGCAGCTCTATGTGCTCAGAACAATTATTATTCTCATTTATTTTACAGATGAGGAAGCTAAGGCTTTGGAGGTGGGACTAAATAACTTACCGAAGACCATCTAGCTACTTATCAGCCCAGCCTGGTCTGGAACTCAGGTCTGCCTGACAGAACAGCCTAAACTCCTCACATGACAATATTCCATCTCCCTTATCTCACCTCTGATACATTTATAGTCTCAGCATAATGTTTGTGACACTGTGTCTGCAGACGACTGGCTTCCTGAGGACAGGGCCACAACCCACAGTTCTGTCCTCCCCTCAGGATGTGCTGGACATAGAAGAGGTGTGCAGTAAACACTCGTTGGTTGGTAACTTGACTTTTCTACATCTGATTTGATTATGAACCAGCACCAGTAGGGAGCTGGTTGGGTGAATGATGGTGTATCCATGAGACAGAATACTAAGCAAACATTAAAAATTGTGTTGTGTCAAAAATGACCAGAATTACTGGTTGGATGGAGTATGGTGGAACCTCCAAGACTATGGCCCCAGGTTACCTTTCGGGCCTAGAACTGGACTCACTCCCGTGGATTGGCTCTCAGCCCAACAGTAGAAAGACCTACATGCTGAACCCCTATCCCAAGACAATGCACCCACCTACTGTAGGGAGATACATACACCCCTTAGAGTAATCAGCCATCAGACACCAGAGGAGCAGCATTCACACAGAGGGAAAGTTGGGGGGAGGCAGAGACATAGGATCCAGGTTAATGGCCAGATTTGGGACCATCTGAGCACCAAAAAGCGAAATGAAGTCATAGATTATAATGCATCAAATTAAAAGCACTCCATTAGTTCATAGTGGAAATCAAAGAGAAAGAGTAGGGGAGAGGAGAAAGCCTTTCTTGATAGAAATATGCTGGTTAATAAATGAAGAAGAAATGATAGAATTAGAAAATCACCATTTTTTAACCCATAGTGTAATATATAAATTCAAGCAAGCATCATCAAGAATGTTAAAACCATTAGGAAGAAGATAGTTAGGAAACTAGGTATTAACAAGGGCCCAAAGTCTCACCCCACAGAAGACTAATTAAAGTGGGAAAAATATATCTCTATGAGCAGAGCTTGTGGCCACCATCTTAATAAAGTAATCAAAAGTATCAGCACATGGGGCAACTTGACATCATTTACTTCCTGATGTGATGCAGTAAGAAATACACAACACCATCCCCTGTGAAGCACTCTTGTCAAAAGTGTTTAACTGAGATCTAATGAGGACACTATCAGACATATCCAGAATGAGGAACATTCAACAAGACAACCAGCCTGGCCTCTTCAAAAAAGTTGATGTGGCAAAAGGCAAAAAATACAGGGGTACTGTTCTAAAGTAGGAGACTAAAAACACATGATATCAAATGCAATGTGTGAACTTTTTTAAAAATTGATTCCTGCCCCCCTCCCACTGCAAAAAAAAAAAAAAGCTATGGAACAGTTGACTGATATTAGAAAATATTATGGTATTGTTATTAATTTTCTTAGCTGTACTGAAGGTATTGTTGTAGGAGAATGCCCTTGTCATTAGGAGATGCCTGCTGAAGATTTTAGGAATGAAGTTATCATAATCTCTGCAACTTAACTTTCAAATGGTTCAGTAAAATCAAATACGTATTTGAAAACCAAAAAAACAAGTAAGTATATATGTGTGTTTTAATGAGAGAATGTGTGTTTTAATGAGAGAGGGAGTATGAGCATAGCTGTAGCAAAATTTTAATAATTGGTCAATATAGGTGAAGAGTTGGGTGGCGTATTACACTATTCTTTCAGTTCTTCATTTGAGCAAAGAAATATTGGGTAGGACAGGGCCAAAAACAGAGCCCAATGGCATGCCACTAGAGACCTCTGCCAGGGCTGAAGCCAATCAATATCCTTTATGGGCTTAGCAGTTAGCTTTGTGGGCTCCTAACTGTACCATTCAGCTCACATTTCTCTGTATTATCCATCGTATTATGAAAATATTTTAATCTTGTTGAAAAAAAAAATTGTGTTGTGAAATCACTTTCATTGCCATGAGAAAATGATATATTGTTGAGGGGGAAAAGCAAGCTATAAGACAAAACAATATAGAAAACGTACCATTTTCCTATGTATGCACACACATATATGTACATACTCACAGGAAAAATTCTGGAGAGGCATCTTTCAAAATATTAACTCTGCCTGTCTTTGGTTAATGAGAATGTGAGTTGTACTTGCTTATAAATTTTGGGGAGAAAACCTCCAATAAGCATTACTTTCAAAAGCAGACAGTAAAAAAATCAGTCAGATAGATCCTTCACCCCCCTCCAAGAAGCTGCCTCAAAGTTTGGCCACTCACTGCCCCACCCCCACTTCTCAGTGAGGCACAAGACAAGAGACCCTTCAATGATGGCCAAAGCTCTTGCCATGAAGGCCATTCACGTTTTCCTGTCACCAGGGCTCCAATGGTCTGTTTTGGACCAGAAGAATCAGTCTTCTCTGATTGGAGGCTGAGCTGAAGTACATTCTGGTGAGATGTGAGGCAGCAAAAGAGGGGATTAAACCACAGGGAGATCTGAGAGTCAAAGATTTTGAGTCAACCATGGGCTTTTTCAAGGAGCTCTGATAGGCACAGTGAGTAAGGCATTTGGCTGCTAACCAGAAGGTTGGTAGTTCAAACCCACCAGCTGCTCTACTGGAGGAAGATGGGCAATCTACTTCCATAGGACTTATAGCCTTAAGACTTATAGCCTTGGAAACCCAATGGGGGTTGTTATGAGTTGAAATCGACTCAATGGCAGTGGGTTTTTTTTTTTTTTTTTTTTTCCTCATGGGCTCTTCTACCAGACTTGGGCCAACACTTAATCTCTCTGACCATCAAATTTCCCATCCATATAATGTGGACACTGGACTCCTAAGATCCCTTCTAACCCAATGGCTCAAACTCTCACCTAACTAGTATGAGGAAAATAATAATTATACACTAAGACCACCTCTGGAACATGGTCCCTATGCCCTTCCCCGAGGCATGCCTGAGAGACTTCTCTGTGTATGAGTATGTGTGTATGAGTTCATCATGCTGGGTTTGCCATGTGCTCCACAAACCAGAGTGTGCCTACTCCTGGTTAAGTAAATTGGGATACATTCATACAAAGGAAATCTAGAGACCATCAAAAAGAATCTGTAGCCCTGAATGGGAAAAAAAAAAAAAAAA
>NW_006921626.1:13985993-14001120 GCF_000298275.1 Orycteropus afer afer | reverse complement strand
TTTTTTTTTTTTTTTTAAGGAAAATAACAAGTTTTGGAGGGGATGTGGAGAAATTTAAATTCTCATCCACCGCTGGTAAGAATGTGAAATGGTATAGCTATTGTGGAAAACAATCTGGAGTTTCCTCAAAAAAACTAGAGACAGAACTGCAATATAACCCAGCAGTTCCATTCCTAAGTATATACCCTATAAGGATCTAATAAAAGTGACACGAACAGACAGATGGAGACCTATGTTCATTGCAGCACTATTCACATTAGCAAAAGACAGAAACAACGTGTGTCCATCAACAGATGAATGAATAAGTAAAATGTGGTTCATGCATACAATGGAATACTATTTAGTGATAAAGAAAAATGAGTTCCAAAAACATCTTATAACATGGATGAACATATAGGACATTATGATAATCAAAATAAGTCAATCACAAAAACAAATATTGTGTGTTCTTACTTTTGTGAAATAATGTGAATAGTAAATATCCATGGCTATAGGGAGGGGGAAAGGATAAGCACTCTCTAGGTAGCAGTAGTTAGGAGCTCTGGTGGCGTAGTGCCTAAGGCATTTGACTACTAACCAGAAGGCTGGTGGTTCAAACCCACTAGCCACTCCTCAGCAGGAAGACTGGGCAATCTACTTACATAGAGATACCACTTTGGAAACCCAAGGAGGGCTCACTATGAGTTGGAACCCACTTGATGGCAGTGAGGGTTTTTTTTTTTTTTTGAGGTAGTAGTTAATTGTTTTATTTATAGAAATGGGAAAGGTGGCACTGAATATGGGCAGAATTTGCACAGCACAACTGATGTCAATAAACTGTACATAGGGAAAGATGAATGGCAAATGCTGTGTTGTATATGGTTTAGCAACAATAACAACAACCAAGAAAGAAAAGGAAGAGTTGGCTACAGATGCTGATATGAATTAGACATAACCAATCATCTCATGGGATTAGGTCTCTTGGTTTGGAAGCTTAGGGGTGTGGTCTCATGGGGCAATTCAGTCAATTGGCATAATATAGTTCTTAAAGTTTATGTTCTACCTCTCAGTATGGTGAGTAGTGTCTGGGGTCTTAAACGCTTATGAGTGGTCATCTAAGATACAACTATTAGTCTTTATTCATCTGGAACAAAACAGAAAGAAGGAAACCCAAGAATCAGAGAAGCCACTGACCGGACTACAAAACTAAATGGCCACATGAACCACTGCCTCTTTCATTTGAGATCAGAAAAACTAGATGGTGCCTGGCTAACATTACTGAACATTTTATTCTGATCAGGAGAACAATAGATGAATCCTGATAAAAAGGGAGAAAAATGTGCAGCAGAACTTCAAATTCTTGAAGAATCCAGAGTTACTGGACCTATTGAGGCTGGTGGAGACTAGATGGCCCTGAGTTACTCTTCAAATCTTGGATTGAAACTATCCTCTAAAGTCATCTTTAAACTAAGTAACAGTTTACCCCATAAAGACTGTCATGCTTGAGAATTGCATTACTTTTGTTAAAAAATTATGTAAGACCAAAGGACCAACAGCTATTTTAAAGCATAGATGAGAAGGTTTGAGGACAGGGAGATTAAGTAAATGGAAGCAAAACAACTAGAACAGAAGTAAGGAGAGTGTTGACACGATGTGAAGAATGTAACCAATGTCTAGATCTTTTTTTTATATCAAGAAATTGTGGAATGGGAGCAGGTTTTGCAGTGTGTATTTTCACCAAAGTAACCCTAAGTGTACTATGGTGGAAGGAGGTCCTCCAAGATATTATGAAATGGAAAAAGCCAATTGCCAGACAGGATGTATACTAAAACCACATTGGTGTACTTTTTTTTTTTTTTTTTTTTTTTTAAGAATCAATACTCTGGTGGCATAGAGCCTAAGGCACTTGACTGCTAACCAGAAGGCTGGCAGTTCAAACCCACCAGCCACTCCTCGGAAGGAAGACCAGGCAATCTACTTCCATAGTGATACAGCCTCGGAAATGCAAGAAGGGGTCACTATGAGTTGGATCCGACTCTATGGCAGTGAGTTTGGTTTTTGGTTTATACCATATATTGGACGAAGTAAAGCGAGAATGTCCTTGGAAGTGAGAATGGCCAGACTTCGTCTCACCTACTTTGGTCATGTTGTCAGAAGGGACTATTCCCTGGAGAAGGATATCATGCTTGGTAAGGTGGAGAGTCAGTGAAAAAAGGAAAAGGCCTCAACAAGATGCATTGACACAGTGGCTGCAACGATAAGGTCAGGTACAGCAAGGATTGTGAGGCTGGTGCAGGACCCAGCAGTGTTTTGTTCTGTTGTACACAGTGTCGTTATGAGTTGGAGCTGTCTTGACGGCACCTAACAACAACACATACCATACATGAGGCTGGAGGTCCTGGGTGATGCAAATAGTTAAGTGTTTGGCTACTAACCAGAAGGCTGACAGCCAACTCAGTGAGAGGCACCTTGGAAGAAAGTCCTGATGGTCTGCTCCCATAAAATCAGCCATTGCAAACTAAATGGAGCAAGTTCTTCTCTGACACACATGAGTCAGAATGGACCTTTTAGCAACTGATTTGGTTTGTTCCTGGGTGGAGCAAACAGTTAAGACTCAACTACTAGCCAAAAGCTTGGCGATTTGAATCTACTCAGAGGCACCTCCTAAGACAGGCTTCTGAAAGGTCACAGCCATTGAAAACCCTATAGAACAATGCTATCCTACACATGGACTTGCCACAAGTTGGAGTTGACGTTGACTCGATAGCAACAGCATACCATATATACATGCATTCATCTGTCATATATACATATATATATCTGCATATATATAGGAAAAACTTCATGGAAATATACATAAGAAACTATCATCTCTGGGAAGGGAGTTTTGGTGTTGGGGAAGGGAATATTACTTTTCAACTGTACTCTTCAGTGCTGTGTGAAGTTGGTATTCTTTTAACCATACCAAAAACCAAAACCAAAACCAAATTCACTGCCATCGTGTCAGATCCAACTCACAGCAACCCCTCCTTGGTTTCTGAGGTGGTATCACTATGGAAGTAGATTGATCAATCTTCCTTCCGAGGAGTGGCTGGTGGGTTTAAACTGCCAACCTGCTGGTTAGCAGTCAAATATGCCTTAGGCACTATGCCACCAGAACTCCACCTTTTAACCATAGATGTTGTTGTTGTTATGTGCCGTCGAGTCCGCCCCAACTCATAGCAACCCCTCCTTTGGTTTCCGAGGCAGTATCACTATGGAAGTAGGATTGCCCAACCATAGATAGATATGTGTTGTTTTGTGATTAATTAAATTAAAAATTAATTTAATGAATATATTAAAAATAAGTTAATAATTTGGTAGCTCCTTAAAAAGTTATACATACAATTCCACAAGACCCGTCTACTCCTCTCCGTGGCATGTACTTGAAAGCAAGAACACAAACAGATACTCATAGACCAATGTTCACTGCAGCATTTTTCACAATAGCCAAAAGGTGGAAACAACCTAAGTGTCCATCAAAAGATGACTGGATAAATAAAATAAATTGAATAGATACACATATAATGGAATATTATATACTTATAAAGGGAATCAAAATTCTTATACATGGAATGACATGGATGAATCTTGAAAACATGCTGAGTGAAGTAAGTCACACATAAAAGGACAAATAGTATATGATCCCACTTATATGAAACAGAATAGGCAGGTCCTTAGAGAAAAAGTTTTTGGTAGGTACCAAGGGCTGGTGGTGGAGGTAAATGCTTAAGGAGTACTGAGCTTCTGTTTGGGGAGATGAAAAAGTTTTGGAATTAGACAGTGGTGACAGTTGCACAATATTGTGGACGGAATTAAAGTCATTGACTAGTACCTAAAATTTATTTAGAAGGCAAATAGTGCCTAAGGTATCTGACTGCTAACCAGAAGGCTGGTGGTTCAAATCCACCAGCCACTTCCCGGAAGGAAGGTTGGGCAATCTACTTCTGTAGTCGTATCATCTTGGAAATCCAAGGAAGGGTCGCTATGAGTCAGACCTGACTCGAGGGTAGTGGGATATTTTACTGCAATTTTTTTTTTTTAAGTTAATGAGAAAAACAGTGTTTTGTTTTTTTTAAAATACTAAGAAGACAAAGTTGTCCAATGTCTGGCTTTTGACAATTGGTATGTTCCCTAGGCTCTCACCCTAACACATTTCCTAACACAACAGCTTCCCAAGAAGCTTAAAAATTATTTTTATTTTAATAAATCCGTGTTGCTTGGCACTCAGCATTGTGTCATGGGGGAGGGCACGGCTGCCCCTTGGCTCTCAATATTTATTGTAAGGTCCTTTAGAATGGGGTTTTTATTTGATTATCACCTTGTATCTGACTCAGCCAGAATCCTGCTGTCTGACACCTAGAAAGCCAATACCCTCCCTGCTGTGGGCTTGCACACCACATTTTCCCTGAATGTCAGGACTTCCTGCTGTTTGGAGATATGCAGTGTGACTGGGCTGGTCCTAACTTTCCAAGGTACAGCCTCTGAAACCCCACATGCCTTCCCTCCCAACGCAGGGTTCTCAAGAGGCACAGTATGACCCCTTCTTCCCAGGAGGCATTTCTACTTTGTTCTGGATAGGGACTGGATACTAGGGCCCAGAGCTTAGTGGGTGAGGCCAGGAAAACTAGATGTCCTATGTGCAGTATAAGTGCCACAAGATGTCCCATGTCCCCCTGGACAATGATGGAGAAAAAAAGCCAGTTTGCAATTTTCTGAGCATGTTGTTGTTAGTTGCTGTTCTGGTTATCTAGCACCACTCTGACAGAAATATACCACAAATGGGATGGCTTGAAGAAACGGGAGTTTATTCTCTCAGTTTGGAGGCTTTAAGTCCAAGTTCAAAGTGCCAGACTCTAGAGGCTGGGTGAAAGCCCATCAGCCTTGGGCTTCAGCTCTGGCTCCTGTTCCCAGGCCACTGGAGCTAGAGGCTTTTCTTCACTCAGCTGCTGGCTGCTGAGTCTGACAAGCCCAAGGTTGACAAGCAAAAAGGCACAGTCCTGATGTTACCAAACCATACAGCAGGCCATTAATACAAGTCCATTAAAAGTCCCAAGATCAGCAGAGCGTGGCAGGCTGCTGAACAACGACTCGGCTACATGCAGTGTTCAAGTGTGCTGAAAGTTAGAGACCATTCCCAAAGCTGCTTCTTACATACAGGAAGCAGACCACATCCCTAATGCAGCCACTCAGCTGCTTGTGGTAGATCCCACCATGGAGTTGATTACCAGTCTCATCATGGGGAATGCTACATCCAGCTGCCCAGCCACTCAACCAGGCCCAGCCAAGTTGACACACAAACTTCACCACCACAGTTGACACTGAGTTGATTCTGACTCATGGTGACCCTCTGCGTGCAGAGTAGAACTGTGCTCCACACCGTTTTCAAGGCTGGGAGCTTTCAGAAGCCATGCCTGTGTTCCTAGGCCTCTGGGTGGGTTCGAACTGCCAACCTTCTGGCTAGATCTTGAGTGCTTAACTGTTTGCATCATCCAGGAGCTCTTTTTTTGAGTGAAGAACCTGCATTTTACAAATAAACAGTGAATTTTTGCAAACTATACCACATGCACAGCCACCACCCACTTGTCTGTCAGTGGAGCTTACAGATTGCAATGAAGCTGAATAGATTTCAGTGGAGCTGCCAGACTACGAAAGACTAGGAAGAAAGGCCTGGCGATCTACTTCCAAAAATCAGCCAATGAACACAACAGTCTGATCCCCTACTGACCATGGGAATGGTGCAAGACCGGACAGCTTTTCTTTCTTCTGAGCGTGGGGTAGCCGTGAGTCAGGAGCTGACTTGACAGCAGCTAACAACAACAACAAATTTCCCAGAAAAGTACCTCCTCTGTAAGCTATTTTTTTTTATTAAATGTTGTTCATAATTTAAAAAGATATATCACCAAAAATAACAATGCTCTCAGTCTGCATTTGTAGCAGAAATGGTTCCATGTATAGTACAAGCATCTGACCACTTCCTTACGATCCTACCAGTCATGCTTAAGTACTCACAGTTCATTATTAATTATTAATTTCTCCTTTACTTTAAATTAGGAGATTTAAAAAAAATCATATGTAGTTATATTGTTTACTCTATGAGTTTCTTTCAGAGACTACCAAAAAAAAAAAAAAAAACCACTCACTGTCATCAAGTCAATTCTGACTCATGTTGTTGTTGTTATGTGCCATCAGACCCCCATTTGGTTTCCAAGGTGGTAAATCTTTAAGGAAGTAGATCGCCCCATCTTCTGTGGAGTAGACTGGTGGGTTTAAACTACCAACCTTCTGGTTAGCAGGAAAATGCCTTAGGCATTGTGCTACCAGAGCACCTTTGAGATACTACAGGAAATACTAAAGCTATCTGTTTTCTGGAGAGGACTTGGGGCTGACAGGGTTGAGATCAATGGCACTTGGACCTCAAGGTGCATTACAGCAGGGATCACATCTGTACACCCCACTATCCCTACACTTGGAGCACATAATTGATGCTCAATCAATATTTGTCAAACGAAAAACTTCACTAGAAAAATATTTGTGGAAAGTTAACACCAGCCCCTTGCACTCTCCTACGCATGTAGTAAATGACCAATAAGTATTTCTTAAACGAATGGGTGAAAAAGGTTGATTTGTGGCAGGAAGGAATCTTGTCATTTAACCTACTCTTCAGGGATTGTGGGAGAGCTGAGGGACTGAGTCTAGTGATGCAGTGAATTTAATTCAGGGAATATTTTCTGGAGGGAAATAGAGATAAGAAGGAAATACTTCATATTTAATCACTCATTGAACAAATGTTTATTCAGTATCTACCAAGTGCCAGGTACTAGTAGGCAACTACAGTAACAACAGCAGCCAGCACCTCAAACATCTCTGCAATAGGCTTTAAAAAAGAGATTAATTTTTTAATACAAAAATGTACACAACAGAAAGATTTTTTAAATTGGCTATAATCTTCCTTTCCAAATAATCCCCAGTAACATTTAAAAAATACTACATATATAAGATTGGAACATTCAAACAGCAGAGAAAGGTAAAAATGAAAGGTTAAAGCCTTCTTCATGTTCACAAATTTCATACATATCTAATTTTATCTTTATTTCTGTAAATATCTGAACCAAAAAAAACCATACTATAAATGCGGTTCTGTACCTTGGTTTTGTAACACAATAATATATTTTTGAAACCATTCTGTATCTGTTGTTGTGTTGTTAGGTACTGTCGAGTCATCTCCAACTCATAGCCACCTTATGCACAGCAGAACGAAATACCACCCGGTCTGGCACCAGCTCCACAATCATTGCTATACTTGAGCCCATTGCCACAGCCACTGTGTCATCTCATTGAGGGCCTTTCTCTCTTTCGTTGACCTTCCATCTTACCAAGCATGACATCCTTCTCCAGGGAATGGTCCCCTCTGACAACATGACCAAAGCAGGTGAGACGAAGTCTGGCCATTCTCCCTTCCAAGGAGCATCCCAGCTGCACTTCCTCCAGGACAGATCTCTTAGTTCTTTTAGCAATCTATGGTACTTTCATCATTCTTCACCAGCACCACAACTCAAAAGCACCAACTCTTCTTCAGTCTTCCTTATTCATTGTCCAGTTCTCACATGCATATGAGGGGCTTGAAAATACCATGGCTTGTGTCAGGCACATCTTAGTCCTCAAGGAGACATCTTTGGTCCTCTGCACTTGAAAGAAGTCCTTTGCAGGCGATTTGTCCAGTGATATACATCATCTGATATCCTGACTGCTGCTTCCATTGGTGTTGATTGTAGAACCAAGCAATGTGAAATCCTTGACAATTTCAATCTTTTCTCCATTTATCGTAATGCTGCTTATAAGTTCAGTTGTGAGGATTTTTGTTTTCTTTATATTGAGATATAATCCATACTGCAGACTGTATTCTTCAATCTTCATCAGTAAGTGCTTCAAGTCAATCTCACTTTCAGCAAGCAAAATTGTGTTGTCAACATTGCAGGTTGTGAGTGACTCTTCCTCTAATCTTGATGCCATGTTCTTTCTCATATAGTTCAGCTTCTCAGATTATTTGCTCAGCATATAGATTGAGTAAGTATGGTGAAAGGATACAACCCTGACTCACTCCTTTCTTGATTTTAAACCATGCAGTGTCCCCTTGTTCTGTTGGAACGATAACCTCCTGGTCTATGTACAGGTTCCTCATGAGTATAATTAGTGTTCTGGAATTCCCATTCTTCTCAATGTTATCCATAATTTGTCATGAGCCACACAATCAAATGCCTTTGCATAGTCAATAAAACACAAGTAAACATCTTTCTGGTATTCGTTGCTTTGAGCCAAGATCCATCTGATATTCACAATGTGGCACTACGCCACCAGAGCTCCTGGTCTTCCTTGTAGATGTGTGGATATTATCCTATCACTGACAGCATTTTACTGTGGGACAGATCTTGAAACATCCTTTGCGATGATGAATGCCACATCAATCCTCTTCAAATTGTCATTCCTGGCATAGCAGATCATATAGTTGTCTGATTCAAAATGGCCAAAACCAGTCCATTTCAGCTCATTAATGCCTATGATATCAATCTTTATGCGTTCCATTTCATTTTTAACAACTTCTAGTGTTCCTAATTCATATTTTGTACATTCCATGTTCCAATTAATGGATGTTTGCAGCTGTTTCTCTGCAATTTGAGTCATTCCATGTCAGCAAATGGAGGTCCCAAAAGCTTTACTTTGTCCATATCATTAAGGTTGGTTCTACTCTGATGAGGCAGCTCTTTCCCAGTGGTATTTTGAGTGCCTTCCGACCTAAGGGGCTCATTTTCCTACATTGTATCGGACAATATTTCCAGACTATTCATAAAGTAATGTATCAGACAGTGTTTCTTTGCTATTCATAAGGTTTTTCCTAGCCAATTCTTTGAGAAGTAGATGGCCTCTTCATTCTTCCTAGTCTGTCTCAGTCTGTAAACTGTGTCGAAACCTGTGTACCATGTGCAAACCTGCTGTCATTTGAAACACCAGTGGCATAGCTTCAATCCTCACAGCAACATACAAGCCACCCTAGTATGACAAACTGACAGACAAGTTTGTTCAAAACCTCTCCATCCTCCCCTTACCTGGATCCTACCTGAATCCTACCACGTTGTTGTCCCAGGCATTCCCTCCCTTTAGTTCTGGACAGATTGTCCTTTTTCACAGTTGCTAGCACTCCACAGAATGGGTGCACCATTATGTGTATATGACATGAGCACTTTGATTGCTTCCATTTTTTTTTATTATACTTTTTTTGTACCAAATATTCCTGTACATGTATGTTGGGACACTTTGAGGAATGCTATGCTCCCTTAACTAAAAGATGGGATTCAAATCTTGTCCTTGTCTGGCCAGCCCCAGCCAGAGAAGGGAGTGGGAGATTTTACCTCTCAAACAGCAACCTCTGCTGGGCTAGGAGAGGAAAGCACACCATTAGTAAGTTTAATTTAAAAAGAAAGTTGTGCTCTGTCGGATTTTCACTATTTGTGATGTGCTTCTTCTGTAGCACATCTCCAGATCTGGCTTCCAAGGAGTCTCTGGGTAGGTTTGAACCTCCAATCTTTTGGTTAGTAGCTAGGCAGTAACCACTTGCACCACTCAGGGACTCCAATAGGAGTTTTGGTGGTGCAGTGGCTAGAGCATTTGGCTGCTAACCAGAAGATCAGTGGTTCAAATCCACCAGCCACTCCATGGGAGAAAGATGAGGCAATTGGCTACCATAAAGATTTACAGTCTTGGAAACCCTATGGGATAGTTCTACTCTATCCTATAGGGTCTATGAGTTAGAATCCGCTTAATGGCAGTGGGCTTGGTTTTGGTTTAGGGCATCCAATAGTGTTACTAGAACCTGAATTCTAGCAGCACAACAATTGGTCTGTATTCACCTGGAACAACAGAGAAAGAAGGAGAGTAAGGAATAGGAGGAGGATAGGAGCTCTGGTAGCATAGTGGCTAAAGCACTTGACTGCTAACCAGAAGGCTGGCGGTTCAAACCCACCAGCCACTCCTCGGAAGGAAGGTTGTGCAATCCTACTTCCGTAGTGATACTGCCTCGGAAACCCAAGGAGGGGTCGCTATGAGTCGGGGCAGACTCGACGGTACATAACAACAACAATAACAACATGGAATGTGTAGCTAGCTAATTGCCTCCATGAACAATCACTTCCTTTGCCATGAGACCAGAAGAGCTGGATGTGGCCAGCTACTGTTACTGAATATTTTGCTCAAAGATTCCAGGGAAGAATCCTTATCAAAAGGGGGAAAACATAGAACAGAATTCCAAATTTTCATGGATTCTAGACTTTCTAGAGCCATAGAGAGTGGATGAACTCCTGAAAGTATTACTCTGAGATAATCTTGAAACTTTAAACCAAAAAATATCCCCTGAAGTGTTCTTAAAACAAAACCGTAGTTTAGCTTAACAAGTAAAGAATGTCTGCCTTGAGCATTATGGTCTTTTAAGATCTATCTGTGTGGAATCAAATTGACAACAGCAACTTGAAAAATTAAACAGGAACCTTAGAGGGTAGTGAGTTGATGTTTATGAGGGAAGAACAACTCAGAAAAGGAGTGTGAGAATGGTTGCACAACTTGAAAAATGTAATCAGTGTTACTGAATTGTACATGCAGAAACTGTTGAACTGGTGCTTGTCGTGCTGTGTATAGTCTCAAGAACAATAACAAAATAAATAAAATTTAGGGAGAAAATAGTTTCTATTAATAATAGGCTCTCTGGGTGACAAAATTCTGCATGACTTTCTTTTTTTTATATTATTCTGTGTTGACAAAATGTTCTACAACAAACAAATACGTTAACAATCAGGAACAAAAATGTTTATTTCAAATAGTTTATGGCACACCCTAGCAGGAGGTAGGAATGCCTTTCCCTCCTCCATGAGACCTCCTGAAGGGCTTCATCTACAGCAGCTCAGATGTAGGGTGAGAACTGAGGTTCCTCACTGTGTTTTGGGGGTTTAGTGACAGGATATTTCCTACCTACTTGCTGACTCAGGATTCCATGTGGGCTCTATAAAAATGGTAATAATAAAATTTATACAGAATTTACTGTGCCAGTCACTATTCTAAGTGTTAAGTCATTTAATCCTTAAAACAACACTCTGATTAAGTACTTTTATTATGGTTCCTTTTTGCAGATGTAGAAACTGAGGCACAGAGTGGTATATAATGTGCCCAAGATCACACAGCTGGGAGAGTGATAGAGCAGGCTCTAAAATTGTGCAGTTTGGCTGACTCATCTCTCCATTAAAGCTCTATACGACCCGAATCCCTGACCTTCTTTTTCCTCTTTTGTTAAATGGGGTCATAACTCCTAGTTCATGAAAGGTTTTTTGAGAAATAAATGAGTTAAGAGTATGTGAAGCACCTGGGGCACAGTATGAGGGAAATAAATTAAGAAGACCATTATTAATATCCCATTGTTGTTGTTGTTAGATGCCACTGAGTTTTTTGTTTTGTTTTGTTTTTGTTTTTGTTTTTGTTTAGGAAGGAGCTCTGGTGGCATAACGCCTAAGACATTTGACCGCTAAGGCTGGTGCTTCAAACCCACCAGCCACTCCTGGGAAGGAAGATTGGGCAATTTATTTCCATAGATACCACCTAGGAAACCCAAGGAGGGGTTGCTATGAGTCAGATCCAACTGGACAGTAGTGATTTTTTTTTTTTTTTTCCCTGCCAAAATGGGGCTCCAGAGTGCATCATCAGTAGGCCCTTTATTTGTGGCCCCTGGTCTTGTGAGGACAAACTCCCTTGAGAAATACTCTTGATCAGCTCTGCAGACGGAAAACAATGGCTTACGGTGGTGGCTCAGGCTCAGTAGCCCCAATGTTTAAAACACAGGAGATAAGCTATATTTGCAGTATCCAGACTGCCCATTAATAGCTTGGGCTCTGACCTTCCCTTCACAGGGCCTACTTGGAGGAAAGGCCGGTTATGTTCTGCTTACGAAACGTAAAGGCTCCACAAGTAAGCAGGTCCCATGCAGGAGAAACAGATGAGGTTTGAGCCTTTGGGATATGTAAAGATAGTGGTCATGGCTTCCTTGACACATATCTTTTCCAGGTATACCTTCGTCCCCAATCCATTTAGCAACTTTTCTTACCTCATGTTTGTTGTCAATTTCAGCTATGGCTCAAAAATATTCCTCCTCCAGGAAGTCTTCCTAAATTACACTAAGAAATTTGGATAACCCCTTTCTGGTCATCCTGTCAGCACTTGGAGACCCAGTTTCCACTCTTCCTAGTTGTTTGCATTTGCTAATTTTCTAGTGTCTTTGTACGTTTCTGGAGTGTAGCTTAGATTCCTAGGCATTGTGTAAAGAATTAGAAGACAGCACTCCTATGCCTCAGTCAGTATCCTTCAGGTGACCTTGGGCAGTCTTCAGCTTGGCCACAAGGGATCCCAAGTTAATGTACAGGTATAAGAAGGCTATCCTGGACAAGTAAGAGTGTGTCTTGGAGGTGGATGGCAGCTCAGACTGGTTCCATGTTCCAGGGCCAGTGAGTGACTAAACCATCCTAGAAGTTGGGTCTTCTGGTTTTAGCTCTGTGCTCTTTCCAGAGCAGCCCTCATAGACAGATACTCAAGAAGGACACATTGAGAGTTTGTGGGGCCTGAAGTGAATGCACCACCACTCATCTGTCAGTTTGTCTTATTATGGTGGCTTGTGTGTTGCTGTGAGGTTGAAGGCTATGCCACCAGTATTTCAAATACCAGCAGGGAATTTGAATTGCATACAATTATAGAGAGAATTGGGGATTTTTAGGTAAAATAACACAAAATTAGGTACAAAAATGAGTGTTTATTTAGAATGAGAAATCACAACAAATTAAAAACGTTAAAAAGCAAATATCACAAATTCAAGTAACATAATAATTATACTAATTAATTACTTGCATTATTAATACTCATTAACATGTTATCACTATAATTGACTTCCTGATACATCTCCTTTCACTCTTTTGGAGAAGTCTTTCGATGTACATAAAGATTTAATCTTTAAAAGGTCCCAGTCATCTAGTTTCTCTTCCACTGCTTTTGCATTTTGGGTCATGCTTGATAGTGTGTTTATGCCATAAATCAGGGCCCCTGAGTTTTCCCTTATTTTATTTTTGATGAACTTTATAGTTTTGGGTTTTACATTTAGGTCTTTGATCCATCTTGGGTTCGTTTCTGGGTGTGGTGTGATGTATGGATCTTTAATTTTTCTACAAGTGGATATCCAATTTTGCCAGCACCGTTTGTTAAAGAGGCTATCTCTTCCCCATTTAATGGTTTTGGCCCTTTGTCAAAGATCAGCTGTCCATAGACGGATAGGTCTGTTTCTGGAGTCTCATTTCTGTTCCACTGGTCTACTTGTCTCTCATTGTACTAATACCACAGTGTTTTGACCACTGTGGCTGTATAGTAGGTTTTGAAATGCAGGAATGTGAGACTCCTACTTTGTTTTCCTTGTTCAACAGTGCTTTGCTTATCTGAGGTCTCTTTCCTTTCCATATAAAGTTAGTGATTGGTTTTTCCATACCCTTAAAGAATGCAGGAGAGAGACCTCCAGGCAGGAAGCTAAGGGAGATGAACTTGTCTGTCAGTTTGTCGTACTGTGGTGGCTTGTGTGTTGCTGTGAGGCTGGAGGCTGTGCCACCAGTGTTTCAAATGCCTGCAGGGTTGCCCATGGTGGACGGGTTTCAACAGAGCTTCCAGACTGAGACAGACTTGGAAGAAGGAAGAGGCCATCCACTTCTCAAAGAATTAGCCAGTGGAAACCTTATGAATAGCAGTGAAACACTGTCTGATATATTGCTGGACAATTTTATGAACAGCCCTGAATCATTGTCCAATACAGTGCTGGAAGATGAGCCCCTCAGGTCAGAAGGCACTCAGGATATGACTAGAAAAGAGCTGCCTCATCAGAGTAGAGCCGACCTTAATGATATGGATAAAGTAGAGCCTTCGGGACCTCCATATGCTGATGTGGCACAATTCAAAATGAGAAGAAACAGCTTCAAACATCCATTAATCATCAGAACATGGAATGTACAAAATATGGGTCTAAGAAAATTGGAAGTTGTCAAAAATGAAATGGAATGCATAAATATTGATATCCTAGGCATTGGTGAACTGAAATGGACTGGTTTTGGACATTTTGAATCAGACAACCATATGATCTACTATGTTGGGAATGACAAATTGAAGAGGAATGGCATGACATGCATCATCACAAAGGAGGTTTCAAGATCTGTCCTGAAATACAATGCTGTCAGTGATAGGATAATATCCATATGCCTAAAAGAAGACCAGTTAATACTACTATTATTCAAATTTATGAACCAACCACCAAAGCCAAAAATGAGAAAATTGAAGATTTTTATCAACTTCTGCAGCCTGAAATTGACCCAACATGCAATCAATATGTGCTGATTTCACTGGATTGGCGTGCAAAAGTTGGAAACAAAGAAGAATCACCAGCAGTAGGAAAATTTGGCCTTAGTGATAGAAATGATGCTGGAGATCACATAATAGAATTTTGCAAGACCAATGATTTATTCATTGCGGATACCTTTTTTCAACAACACAAATGGCAGCTATACAGATGGACTTCACCAGATGGAGTACAAAAGAATCAGATCGACTACATCTGGGCAGGAAGCAATGAAAAAGCTCAATGTCTTCAGCCAAAACAAGGCCAGGAGCTGATTGTGGAATAGAATATCAACTGCTCATATGCAAGTTCAACTTGAAGTTGAAGACAATTAAAACAAGTTCACAAGAGCCAAAATATGACCTTGAATATATTCCTCCTGAATTTGGAGACCATCTAAAGAATAGATTTGATGCATTGAACACCAATGACCAAAAATCAGAAGAACTGGGGGATGACATCAAGAATATCATCCATGAAGAAAGCAAAAGGTTATTAAAATGATAGAAAAGGAAGAAAAGACCAAAATAGATGTCAGAAGAGACTCTGAAACTTGCCCTTGAATGAATAGTGGCTAAAGCAAATGGAAGAAATAATCGGATAAAAGAGCGGAACAGAGGGAGATCCGGCAAAATAGCGGACTAGGCAGAAGGA
>NW_006921626.1:13958360-13959465 GCF_000298275.1 Orycteropus afer afer | reverse complement strand
CAGCCACCAGAGCAGTCCTCTGTGCAGTCCCTGGCTATCAGGGCTGATTTTTAGTTACTTCTTAGGTCCTACCACCACTCCGCAATCTCCAAGCTTTTTGTGCCATCAGAATCGCTCAGGATCGCTGCCAGATGGCAGCTCTGTATGTCTCCATTTTTGGTATTTTCATGCGAATTTTTCTGCTAGTTGAGGTTTATTACATTTCTATATCCTTCCCTTCAAGGTTCAGGGGTCCAAGATTATCTTCTATGTCTGTGTTAATTGGTTTCCCTTTTCTTTGTTGAAGAGGGCCTGTGCAGTCTTTCTGCCTAGTCCACCATCTTGCTGGAACTCTCCTTCCTACATTTTTGGCTGCCCATTTTTCATTTCCTCTTCATATGATAACAATTTCATAGTTTAATTTTCTACAAAGATAAGAGAAAGATTAATTCAGTCTTCTCTCTAGCATAGCTGACTGAAAACTTGCTTTTATACTGAATGTTTAGAAAAGCTGTGTGCTCTGCCTTGTCACATCTGGGGCAGATGAGCCTAGGACCTAGACTTTGCACTGACTCTGCAGTTCCCAAGTGGGACCCCACAGGCCACATTTCTTTTTCCCCAATCCCCTACACATCTCATCTTACCCATGGCCCTTGTGATAAAGTAGGGCCTGATCCACAGCTTCCCCATTTTGGCCAAAGGAAGGATCCAGATGCTGGATGAGGTCCAGGGTAGGTGAGAATGGGGTGTACAGTAGAGTGAGCCTGGCAGTGATACCTCCTCTGGTCAGCAGGTGGGGTTCAGGAGCTCTGAAGCTTAGGTGTTAGTGAAAAAACAATAGACATCAAGTCAGCTAATTCAGAGGATCTTCTGAACAAGCCCTTGGAAACAGGAGCCCCCTTTCCTAGAACTTTCACCTCTTCTTACCATAGTTAGAGGTTATTGCTTAATAATAATTACCAGTATTATATGAATATTAGTATTTGTAAGACAAACGGAAGAATGTGCCCCACATTGTTACCATTGATTACCTCTCAGTAATGGAATTAAGGGAGTTTTTTTTTTTAAATACAGATTTCTATAAATATTTTATTCCTTTTGTTAGAATTATTTTTTAGTTTTCAAT
>NW_006921626.1:13952171-13958123 GCF_000298275.1 Orycteropus afer afer | reverse complement strand
ATATATATATATATATATATATATATATAAATTCATAATGGACAGTGGCCCCTAAGGGTGTTATGGACCTGAAGGCAGTTGTAAGAGTCATATTTTATATATTAATGGTATTTTAAGGAAGATTGGGCAATCTACTTCCATAGGGATACCACATTGGAAACCCACGGAGTGGTCATTATGAGTTGGATTCTACACTCAATGGAAGTGCGTTTTTAGTTTCTACAGCACTTTCACAGAGTTTAGCTAATTTAGGTCTATCAGCATCTTGTGATGCAACCAGGGTAGAAACAATTCTTATCTATTACAGATAAGGAGATTCAAGCCCAGAAAGATAAAGTGACTTGCCTAAGGTCATACAGCTCAAAAGTGGCAGATTTATCCTTTTTTATACCCTGCTTGTTTTATCTCTTTTATATCTCAAAAGAGATTGACTTAAAATACAGCCTACACTAATTCTGCTTCATTAACATAGCAAAGACAACCCATTCCCAAATGGGATTACAGCCCTAGGTATAAAAAAAAAAAAAAAAATTCACTGCTGTCAGTCAGATTCAACTCATAGTGACTCCTCCTTGGGTTTCTGAGGTAGTATCATTACCAAAGTAGATTGCCCAACCTTCCTTCCGAGGAGTGGCTGATGGGCTTGAACCACTAGCCTTCTGGTTAGCAGTCAAATGCCTTAGGCACTATGCCACCAGAGCTCCTAGCCATAGGTAGTGAGGTTAGGATTTAAAATACATATTTTGGGGGGACACAATTCAATCCATAGCACATGGCTTTTCCTTCTCAGCCATCAGGCTCACATTCTAACCAGCAAAAAGCAGGAAAAGGGAAGGGAAAGACACTTCCAGGAAGTAACACCCATCCCATTGGCCAGAACAAGTCACATAACCACAGCCAGCTAGCTGTAAGGGAAGCTGAATGTCCATGTGCTTATATAAAAATCAGAGATTCCATTATTGTAGGATAAAATGGGTATTGGTGAATGTATTAGTTTCCTACAGGGCTTCGAACTGGTTTAAAATGATTTCTTTATGGCTGACAGAAATAAGAACAGCAAACATGCTGCAAAGTGGTAGATTTTGATCTAAGTAGGAAACAGTGCCCCACTCAAAGATGGTAGCTGACCACACCACTTTTAAGTGTGCCAGCTGCCATCTTTGAGTGGGGCACCAAAGCCTGTTTCCTACTTGGGTCAAAATTTGACTCGCAAGAGATTTGGTTGCTATGTAATATGTATGCTGCCCTTGTTTCCATTGGCCATGACTGAACCATTTTGAACCAGCTCGAAGCCTAGTTTCCCATAGCTGCTGTGAAAAATGTCCACAAATTTAGTGGCTCAAAACAACACAAATTTATTACCTAAAAAATCTATAATTTAGACATCTGACACAGGTTTCACTGGGCTAAAATCTAGGTGTTGGCAGGGCTCCCTTTTTTCTGAAGGTTCTAGAGGAGAAATTGTTTTCTTGCCTTTTCCAGTTTCTAGAGGCTGCCTGCATTCCTTGGCTTGTGGCCCTCATCCTCTATTTTCAAAGTTAGCAGCATTCTATCTCCCCTAGTATTCTCCCACAGTCATATCTCCCTCTGACTCTCCTCTGCTGCCTCTCTCTTTCCACTTTTTTAAAATAGATTTTATTTTTTAAAATAGTTTTAGGTTTACAGAAAAATTGAGAAGAGAGTACAGAGTTCCCATATACACTATATTCAGTTTCCCTTATTAGTATCGTCTTACATTATTATGGTATATTTATCACAACTGATGAACCAATGTTGACACATTATTATTAACTAAAGTCCATAGTTTACTCAGATTTTCTTAGTTTGGCTATTGTCCTTTTTCTGTTCCTGCATCCCATCCAGGACACCACATTATATTTTGTTGTCATGTTTCCTTAGACTCTTCTTGGCTGTGACAGTTACTCAGACTTTCTGTGTTTTTTATAACCTTGACAGTTTCAAGGAGTACTGGTCAAGTATTTTACAGGATGCTCCTCTATTGGAATTTGTCCACTATTTTTCTCATGATTGGACTGGTGTTATGGGATTTCATTTGTTGTTGTTTTAGTTACTTCATTCTGCTCTAACAGAAAATACCACAGATGGGTGACTTTAACAAACAGGAGTTTATTCTCTTACAGTTTTGGAGGCTAGAAGTCTGAGTTCAAAGTACCAAGCTCTATGGGCTGGGTGAAAGCCCCTCAGCCTTGGGCTTCAGCTCTGCCACTTGCTGCAGGCCCATTGGAGCTAGAGGTGTCTCTTCACTCAAGCAGCTACTGGCTGCTGAGGCTGACAAGCCCAACGTTGACAAATAAAATGGCAGAGTCCCAATATTACCGTACAACAAGTTCAGAGATAGTCCCAAGATCAGCAGGAAACATGGCAGGCTGGTAAATAAAGACTCAGCTACATGCAGGGTCCAAGTGTGCCAAAAAGCTGCAGAGACCTTTCTCAAAACTTCTCCTTACATACTGGAAACAGACCACATCCCTAAGACAGCTACTCACTGCTCCAGTAAATTCCACCAAGGAGCTGATTACCATTCTCACCATGGGGAATAACAACATCCAGCTGCCCAGCCACTTAAAACCAGGCCCAGCCAAATTGACACATAACCTTAACCACTACAGTTGTTTATAATTTATTTTATTTTTGTTTTTGTTGTTGAGAATATACACAGCAGAACATAAACCAATTCAACAGTCCCTACATGAACAATTCAGTGATGTTGATTACGTTCTTCAAGTTGTGCAACCCTTCTCACCCTCCTTTTCCTAGTTGTTCCTCCCCCATTAACATAAACTCATTGCCCCATAAGATTCTTATCTAATCTTGAAGTTGTCAATTTGATTCCCACACAGATTGATTTTAAAAGAGTGCAGTGCTCAACATAGATATTCTTCACTGGTTAAGCTAAACTACTGCTTGTTTTTTAGAAGATTTCAGGGGATATTTTGGGTTTAAGGTTTAAAGCTTGTCTCAGGGCAATAGTTTCAGGGGTTCATCCACACTCCAGTACAGTTCAGTTCCAGGCTTGAACGGTGACTAAGGGACATAGTCTCAGGAGTTCCACCAGTCTCTATCAGACCAGTAATCCTGGTCTTTTTTTTTTTTTTAATGATTTTGAGTTTTGTTCCATATTTTTCTTCCAATCTATTGTGATACCTTTCACAGTGGTCACTAGTGATAGTCCAAGGCACTTGACTGCTAACCAGAAGGCTGGCGGTTCAAACCCACCAGCCACTCCTCAGAAGGAAGGTTGGGCAATCCTACTTCCGTAGTGATACTGCCTCGGAAACCCAAGGAGGGGTCGCTATGAGTCGGGGTCGACTAGACAGCACATAACAACAACAACTATATATATATATATATATAAGTTTGTGGTGCAGTGAATTACTTGGTATGCCTTTTCTAGCCATAGTCTTTGTAACTCCCACCAGATTACTGAGTGGAATCATGCAAATAAAATTTGTAGGATTCTGATTTTGGGATCAGTTAGTTTTGTCACTCTGCCAGGCTTACAATGAGTCTTCCTAGAGGCAGAAAGATCTCACTGCCATCAAGAGAAAAGAGCTGGAGGTGAAGTAGAGTGCATCCTTGGACCCGAGATCCCTGTGCTGGACCTCCTCAGCAGAGAGATGCCCCAGCAGAGAGACAGCGGCAGTGGAACCAAGAGGCATGAGATAGAGCGACAGGCATAGCTGACCCATGGAGCAAGAAAACTGAGTGCTCTTGGGCAGGAGGCTTACTGGCAGAGTGGGGTGCACCTAGGTGTTCCTATTACAAAACCAAAAACCAATCTCACTGCCATAAAGTCAGATCCAACTCACAGAGATCCCTCCTTGTTTCTGAGGCAGTATCAATATGGAAGTGGATTGCCCAACCTTCCTTCTGAGGAGTGGCTGGTGGGTTTGAACTGCTAGCCTTCTGGTTAGCAGTCAAATGCCTTAGGCCCTACGCCACCAGAGATCCCAGGTATACCTATTGGCAGAGCTAAAAGAGCTTTGTAACACTTGCCCAAGCAGGGCAGAGGCCAGGCTGAGGGGCCAAGGGGCAGAGAGTCATATCTGAGGGCATAGCAGAGGGGATACTGTCCTGATAAAAAAAATTGTATCCTGAGCATGTTCCTGAACCTAAATTATAGCCTATTACTTCCCTAATAAACCCCATAATTGTGAGTATTGTCTGTGAGTTCTGCATGGCCATTGAAATAAATTATTGAACCCGTCAGAGAAGTAGTGAGTACTGTGGAAGGATGGTTGGTGTCAAAATTGTTAAGAGGCTGGAGGGTGGCAGCATGTCTGGCCTCATAGAATAAGCTTTGGGCTGCTGATGGTGAATCTGTCTTCCTCTTGTGAAGTCAGAGGAGGTCAGAAGATGCTGCCTCCAAAGCTGCATAGTTTTAGATATAGATATAGATATAGATAGAGAGATATTTATCTTAAGGAAATGGCTCACACAGTTGTAGAGGCTGCCAAGTCCGTGAGTCAAATGTCAAGCTGGAGGCTTCTCTTGACTCATACAGCTTCAGGGGCTGAAAACTTAAATCAGTAGGCCATACAGCAGGCTGCAGCTTCAGAGGCTGACAAATCCCAGATTGACAGGTAAAATGGCAGGCTGTTGTTCACAGGTTATGAAGGCAACAATCCCAAGAACAGCAGGCAATGTAATAGGTCGTTGGTTCAAGACCAGATAATGACAAGCCAGATGCAGGATCCTGAGCAAAAAGCCAGAGACCTTTCCCAGAGCTTTTTCATAAATACTGGAAGCAGTCCACATCCTGAAGGAAACTCCCTTTCAACTGATTGACTGCTCATTGCAGATCTCATCATGGAGGTGATTATATCAGATCTCATCATGGGAATAACTACATCATAACTGCCAAACCACTTAAAATCATGGCCCAGCCAAGTTGACATACAACCTTAACTATCACATGTCCTTAGTTCCCCTAACCCTCACCCCACCACCACACCCCAGTATCTGTGAACATGACCTTGTTTGGAAATGTGGTCTTCACAGATGTTATAAGTTAACATGAGGTCATACTGGAGTAGGGTGGGTCCTGATCAAATCTAATTGATATCCTTATAAAATAGAATAAAAGACACAGAGAGACACATGCCATGTGAAATGCACCTACCTACAAGACAAGGAATGCCTGGGGTTACCAGAAACCAGGAGAGAAGACCTGGGGTTACCAGAAGCCAAGAGAGAAGGGAAAGGATCTAGAAACTTGGGAGCATAACCTGCCTGAAACTTTGATTTAGACTTCTAGCCTCTGGAACTGTGTGACAATAAATTTCCATTTTTATAAGCCACCCACTTTGTAAAACTTTGTTACGGCAGTCCTAGGAGACTAAAAGAGGTATACACTGTCAATATGATTTATCATATTGACGTTAACCTTGATCACCTGGATAATTTTTGTCATGCTTCTTCCCTGTAAAGTTACTCTCTTTCCTTCTTCCTTTCCACGCTGTACTTTTTGGGAGGAAGTCACTGTGTGCAGCCCACACTCAAAAGTGGAGAATGATGCTCCACCTCCTTGAGGTCAGAGTACCTACATAAATTATTTGGAATCTGGAGTTCCGGCAAGATGGCAGACTAGGCAGAAGGTCTGCTCAGACCCTCTTCAACAAAGAAAAGGGAAACCAATTAACACAGACACAGAAGATAATCTTGGACCCTTGAGCCTTAAAGGGAAGGATACAGAAGTGGACTAAACTCCAACTAGCAGAAGAATTTGAGTGAAAATACCAAAAAAAGGAGACATACATAGCTGAGGTCTGACAGCGACCTGAGCGACCCTGACGGTACAGGCGGCTTGGAGATTCCTGACTGGTGGTAGGACCAAGAATTAACCTAAAAATCACCCTGCTAGCCAGGGACTGCACAGACTGTGCATGGTGGCTGGGGAACAAACAGAGAAGGTGAAGAGAAAGGTGGGCT
>NW_006921626.1:13941465-13950899 GCF_000298275.1 Orycteropus afer afer | reverse complement strand
TAACGACAGACCATTAATACACAAGATAACATAACCCAGAAACCACAGCTATGGACATATCCAAAGTAAAATGAGCTTACAAGAGTGTAAACAGGGAACCAGAGACATTAGTTGGCAAGTGAGGACAACTACAAACAAAAACAGGGAAAAGACTGTGTAGTCACAGAATTTCTAAATGGTGAGAAAGTTAAGAAAGTTGAAAGATAGAATGGACTGTTGTAAACTCAGGGATAAATTTATAAATCATAGGGTAACCTCAAAGAAAAATGATAAACCTTCACATCACAATAAAAAAGAGGGCACGCACAAATATTCAGCATATACTAAAACAACAGCAACAAAGGAAATGATAACATGATTCACAAGCATAATGAGCTCAGCACAGAAAATAATATGGAACAAAGAAACCAGGGACACCATAAATTATTTGGAATCCTTTTGGAAGGGATAGCTGTGTCTTTTCCTGATTTATTTACTTACTTGCTCATTTATGTGTATCAGTATGGACTTGAAAATATTTACTTTATATTTTGAATTATACTCCGATATGGTTTTATTTATTTTGTGGCTCAAACATTTGGCCATTGGGATCTCTTTCAGTTGGATCCTGTGTCTCTTTGACATAATCCCATCAATACAGGATTTCTTTTTAATTTTTAAAAATATTTCTTTACTCTCTGGCACTACAAGATACTCCAGGCACATCTTGTGTATTTCATGTCCCAATCTTAGTATCAGCTATTTCTCCAAGGAGCCCTGGTTGTTTTCAACGGAGATAGTATTAAAAACCAAGATCTGGGTATAAGATATCTCCTTGCTACTGGAGTGTCTGCTTTCAAAGCCCTCTCATTTGATAAAGCAAGGAAATATATTATGTGTTTACTATCCTGTGTATATATACATATCTGTAAATACTTATCTAATATCTATTTGTATCTATATAAAGCTAAACAGGAGTTAATAATAATATCTCCAACTTTAATCCATTATCACCTGAATCATTGTGGCCTTCTTCCTTTGTTGGTCTGTAAATTCCCACTCCAACAGTAAGAAACGTGGCTTCTACCACCTACCTTCCATTTACTTAATTGTTCAATTCCAATATACATATATAGCAGTATCAGAATTCGCTTCCACTTTTAAAGATCCTTTTTGTCATGTAAGATAACATATTCACAGGTTCTGTGGATTAGGATGTGGACATCTTTAAGGGAGCATTACTTTGACTAACATGATATACAACAACCTGTCTCTGCCACACCTTGTTAGACACCTTCATGTCTTCTATTGCCTCCCCTTTCTTTCACCTATTGTCTTAGTTATCTAGTGCTGCTATAATAGAAATACCACAAGCTGATGGCTTTAACAAACATAAATTTATTTTCTCACAGTTCAGGAGGTTAGAAGTCCTAATTCAAAGTGCCAGCTCCAGGGGAAGACTTTCTCTCTGTGTTGGCTCCAGAGGAAGGTCCTTGTCTCATTTCAACATCTACGCACCTGGCCGTCATTGGAGATCTCCACGTGTCTTGGCATCAAACTTCCCCTGGGTCTAGGAGGTTCCTAGAGCAGGGATCCTGAATCCAAAGTTCTTGCTCCACTCCTCGCTCTTCTTTCTTGATGGTAGTCAGGTCACTCTTTCTCTGCTCACTCCTCTTCCCTTTTATCTCTTGTAAGATAAAAGGTGATTCAAGCCACATCCCCAGGAAACTTCCCTTACATCAGATCAGGACAATGACCTAAATAAGAGTGATGCATCCCACTCTGTTCCTCTTAAAACTGATTGGCTGATCACATCACAGCAGATCATGGGGGATGATTACATCATTGCAGAACTGCCAAAGCACTGAGAATCATGATTCAGCCAAGCTGACATATACTTTTGGATGACACGATTTAATTCTTGACACCTTCTGGCTGGCTCTGTTGACTCTGTGTTGCAAATCTCTCTGCACCCATTTCTGCCTTTTCATCTCTTGACACTGTTCCTCTTCAGCTCTCATCATCTTCACCTGTACTGTAACAATGGCTTCCATTCTGATCTCCCAAGTACCAGCCTCCACTCAGACTCTTCTTCCCTCATTGGCAGCATCATTCATGTTACTCCCTTGCATAAGATCCTTCAATGGCTCCCCACCATACACAAGACACTCTTTGGCCTACCTTTCCAGGCCCTGTACATGTGACCCCTGCCTGCCTCTTCAGGCTTATATCCTGTCATCCTCCCCTTGCAGTGCATATTCTGGGCACAGACAACTAAATATGCCAAACTCTCTTAACACTCAGAACTTTAGCAAATGGTATTCCTTCTGCCTAGATTGTCATATCCTTTTATATTCTTCCAATGTGAAAGTGCACAGTGATCAGTCAGAAAATTATCTCCTCTCAGAAGCTGTGGTAGTTAAAGTTGTGTGTCATCTTGGCTGGGCCCGGTTGTGTAGCTGGGCAGTTGGTAGTAGTTATTCCCCATGATAAGTGGTGGGGAACTCCATGGTGGGATTTACCACAAGCAGCTGAGTAGCTGCCTTTGGGATGTGGTCTGCTTTCCATATGTAAGAAGCAGCTTTGGGAGTGGTCTCCAGCTTATGGCATGCTTGAACCCTGCATGCAGCTATATCATCGTTCAGCAGCCTGCCATGCTCTGCTGACCTTGGGACTTTCAATGGACTTAAATTAATGGCCTGCTGTGTGGTTTGGTAACATTGGAACTGTGCCTTTTTACCTGTCAACCTTGGGTGTCAGCCTCAGCAGCCAGCTGCCTGAGTGAAGAAAAGCCTCCAGCTTCAGTGGGCCAGGAGCAGGAGGCAGAGCTGAAGCCCAAGGTTGAGGGGCTTGTCAACCAGCCCCTAGAGCTTGGTACTTTGAATTCAGACTTCTAGCCTCCAAAACTGTAACAGAATAAACTCCTGTTTGTTCAACCCATTTGTGGTATATTCTTATTAGAGTGGCACTAGGTAACCAAAACAGAAGCCAACCCAAAACCATCCAGACTGTATGTGATTTTCTTTCTTTTATATATATATATATATATATTATTTATTTATTTATTTATTTATTAGGCACTCTGGTAGCATAGTGGCTAAGGCACTTGACTGCTAACCAGAAGGCTGATGGCTCAAACCCACCAGCCACTCCTCGGAAGGAAGATGGGGCAATCTACTTCCATAGTGATAGTGCCTCAGAAACCCAAGGAAGGGTTGCTATGAGTCAGGTCTGATTTGACAGCACATAACAACAACAACATATATATTTTTTCTTTCTAGTTGCCATAGAGTTGCAGGTGACTCATAGTGACTCCATGTGTGTCAGAGTAGAACTGTGCTACATATTGTCTTTTTTTGGGGGCGTGGGGGGTGGGCAGGAGGGAAGAATAAAAGTATAAAAATACCAGGGGTAAGAACAAGCTTGTAGACTGCGAGTCTGGTGCTCAGGCAACACCCTGCCAGCCAAGATGTACCTACTTGCAAAAGTCCTGAGATGGGATTCATCTGTCAAGGAGCCTGCTTTGGTGAATCACAGTTTCTCTTTATTTATTTTTCTTGTACTTTGGATGCAAGTTTACATAGCAAACTTGTTGAATGTATTCAACAGTTCATGAACGTCTGGCTTCATGGCCCCTGTTACCATCCCCAACAGTAAGAAACTCTCCTCCCCTCTCCTGTTCGTGACCACCCCTCCCTGTGCCCCTCTCATCCATGCATTCCTATCTGTCCAGGCTTCCCTCTGTGTGAATGCTACCCCTCTGGCGTCCCATGGCTGCTTGATCCAAGGGCTGCATTGACCTGGGGTAGGCATTTTGTATGTGGGTCTTTCTGCTGTTGGGTTGAGAGCCAATCCATGTAAGTGAGTCCATTTCTGGGCTCAAGAGGTTACCTGGGGCCATAGTCTCAAAGGTTCCACCAGTCTCTATCTGACTAGTAATTCTGATCATTTTGTATTTTTTAATTTTGTTCCACATTTTCCTTCCCACTCTATCCAGGATATCTAGGTTTGATCACTTTCTGAGCAGTTGGCATTGGTAGCCAGGCACCATCTAGTTCTTCTGGTCTTGGGTCATGGAGGCTGAGGTTCTTGTGGTCCATCTTATCTTTGGACTGATTGTTTCCAGATGACTCTGATTATCTTCATTCTTCTTTGCACCAGCCGATGGGAGACCAATAGTTGTGTCCTGGATGGCCACTCAAAAGCTTTTAAGACCCCAGTCACTACTCACCAAAGTAGGATGTAGAACAAAATTTTTATGAACTATGTGTGCCAATCGAGCATGATGTCCCCCAAGACTATGGTCCCAAGCTCCCAGGCCTGGTGATTCTCTCTTACAAGATGTTTGGTTGTCTTTCAAAATTCCTCCCACCTTATCTTCTGTTGTTTCTGCAATGTATATGGCTAATTTGTAGCACAAGTGCATATGTAAGATTATCTTCAGCCAAATCTGTCCTTGGTCTCAGGTGTATTCCTGTTCATCTAACCCCATCTGCTCTTCTCACCTGTCTCTTCATTAATCCATAGCCTAGTATTTGGTGCTAGTGATACTGCAGTGTTGTGCCTGTAATAGTGTTTGCCTCTGTTGTCTATATCTTTTGTGTACATTTGGTGTCTTTCCTTTCCTCAAATATCACCATGCTTGTGGTGGTGGTTGTTGTAAATATATAGGTAGCAAGACATTTGCCATTTCAATAATCTTCACATAGGCCTTTCTTCCATGATATTGCTAGGTAGAGTTGAACCTCCAACCTTTCAGTTAGCAGCTTTGTGTATTAACTGTTTGTACCACTCAGGGACTCCTTCTTCTATACTAAGGGTCACAAACTCCAGTGCCTACAGTGGCCAGGCAGGTAATATAAATAGACAGAGTTGGTGTAAAATTATAAATAATACGTAATACAGGTCCATGATAAATAGTATGAATAGTGGCCAGCACAATGGGCAGGGAGGTTGTTGCAAACTTGAGAGCTCATGGTCCACCTAAAGGGTGCAGCCTCCACACAGTTCTAGCTCATTGTTGTCATGAACCAATGCCAGGCTTAAATGAAAAAAAAAAAAAAAAACTCACTGCCGTCAAGTCGGATCCGACTCAAAGCAACTCCTCCTTGGGTTTCTGAGGCAGTTTCACTACAGAAGCAGATTGCCCAACCTTCCTTCCAAGGAGTGGCTGGTGGTTTTGAACCGCCAGCCTTCTGGTTAGCAGTCAAATGCCTTAGACACTATGCCACTAGAGCTCCCATGCTAGGCTTAGGCCTGCCCAATTTCTTGATTTTTTTTAAGGTAAGACAGAAATGTGGATTTTTAAAATTCCATATTTTAAAATGCTAACAACCTCTGGTGGTGTAGTGGTTAAGACATGTGGCTGCTAACCAAAAGGTCAGTGGTTTGAACCTACCAGCAGCTCCATGGAAAAGAGGTGGGATGGTCTGCTTCTGTAAATATATACAGCCTTGGAAAATTTAATGGGGGTTGCTGTGAGTTGGAATCAAGTCAATGACAGTGAGTTTGGTTTTGCTTTGCACAACCAATTCAACTTTAAATCACTGTGGAGTGAACTCTCACATGCTAAGTTAAAAACGCTATTGTTAGTTGACTTCAAGTCAGCTTGGACTCATGGTAACTCCATGTACAACAGAAAGAAATAATGCCCACTCCTGCACCATCTTCAGAGACATTGGTATGCTTGAGTCTATTGTGGTCACTGTGTATTTTAAATACCTTCCAACCTAGAGGGCTCACCTTTCAGCATCATATCAGACTATAATCTGTTGTGATTCATAGGGCTTTTGTTGGCTGATTTTTGGAAGTAGACTCTAGGCCTTTATTCTTAGTTTGTCTTAGTCTAGAAGCTTCATTGAAATGTGTTCACCACAGATAGCTCTGCTGGTATTTGAAATACCAGAAGCTTAACTTCAGCTATGGGCTGGCTTTATCCTGTGAACCCCGCTGTTCTCTTCTATACTTTAATGAAATATTGTACATAATAGTGGCCAACATTTATTAAAGCTCACTATAGTCCAGGCGGGAGCTCTGGTAGTATAGTGGCTAAGACACTTGCCTGCTAACCAGATGGCTGGCGGTTCAAACCCACCAGCCACTCCTCGGAAGGAAGGTTGGGCAATCCTACTTCCGTAGTGATACTGCCTCGGAAACCCAAGGAGGGGTCGCTTTGAGTCGGGTTTGACTCGACGGCACATAACAACAACAACAACATAGTCCAGGCAGGAGCTCTGGTAGCATAGTGCCTAAGGCACTTGACTGTTAACCAGAAGGCTGGCACTTCAAACCCACCAGCCACTCCTCGGAAGGAAGATGAGGCAATCTACTTCTGTAGTGATACTGCCTGGGAAACCCATGGAGGGGTCGCTATGAGTTGGGTCCAACTCAACGGCACATAACAACAACATAGTCCAGGCAGGCCCTTTAGAACAAATACTCATTCAATCTTCTCAAGAGTTTAAGAGGTGGATTCTATTACTATCTCCATTCTACAAATGAAGAAACAGAAGTTAAGTAACCAGCTCAAGATTATCAGTTGGGAAGTGAACTCCAGCACTGGCAGCCTAGTGCTTCTTGCATGATCTCACCAGTGAACCATAACTCCCTGAGTTTAGACACCTGCTCAAATAATTTCTTTTAGAAGGATCAGCATAAGGCTGGTCCCTATGAGGTAGAAGTTAATGATGTCCTGAATGTCCAACTTTTCAAACTGCTGTACCACTCCATCATTTCTAACACCAACTACTCTTCCTCCCCTCAGTACTCTCTCTTCCCTTTCAGGGTTCCATAATTCACTGTAATGTTTCACAGAACTCACAAAACCACTGAGAAATGGCTCACATAGTTGTGGAGGCTGACAAGTCCCAAAACCATGGGTCAGATGTCAGTCTGGAGGATTCTCCTCACTCACGTGGTTGCAAGGGCCAACAGATCTAAATCAGAAGGTCAGAAGATAGGATGTTGGCTCACAAGGCTGCAGAAGTTGGTGAATCAGGTCAGATAATAAGCTGCTGGCTCCAGACTCAAGAACCAGAGGTCTGATGATGATGAACCAGATTCAGGATCCAGAACAAGAGAAAGAAATTTACCAGAGCATTCATATATATTGAATGTAGGCTATACTCTCAAGAAAAACTAGCACTGAGAGTGCTAGTCACACCCTCTTAGTAAGGTGGAGATTCAAGATACGTGCCTCATTAACATAACAGACAACTCCAAAATGGGGCTGTAACCATAGACATACAGGATATGATTCACAGTACATCACAAAATGGGGTACTATGGCTAGAAGGGCCATATTAAGTAATTCACTGCACTGCAACACCACAGCCATTCACCTTTGTATTTCCTATAGTACCTGGACTATAAGCCACTCCTTCAGTGCATGTTGAGAGGAGGCAGTCCTTCAGAAGGCCCATTGACTATAGTTGCTTCTCATTCCTCCTCCTGCTGTTATTTTTAGACTTTGGGACACACAACAGCCCACCTTGAAGTCTGATGTTCAGTCCAGATAAAGCAGCAGGGTTAAAATGATGACATTCCCCTTGGCACCCAAGTATCTAACCATGCCACTTCCTTTGGTACTCAGTCCAGAATATCTGTGGTGGCATAGCGCCTAAGGCATTTGACTGCTAAATAGAAGGCTGGTGGTTCAAACTCACCAGCCACTCCTTGGAAGGAAGGTTTGGGCAATCTACTTCCATAGTGGTACCACCTCAGAAACCCAAGGAGGGGTTACTATGAGTCAGATCCAACTCGATGGCAGTGAGTTTGAGTGCTCCCTGCAGTGAGTGATATAGCCAATGGAGTATTAAACTGGGTGGGGATAGGACTTCCTAGTCTTTTGCCTAACAGTGCAAAGTAGGGGCACATGCAGAAAAATGTCCATCTATGCTTGGTCAGCTTTCTGAGACAGGGGACCATGCACCATGGAGCTGTTCCTTTGTTTGCTGTGTTTTCTGTGAGTAATTAAATGGCTTTCATTTGCCAGCCCTTTGTGAGCATCTTGTGTGTGCTGCTCAATCTTACTAGATGGATGCAGAACCCATAGAGACCTTGATGTTACTGCTTGGGGACCTCATCCTAATAGTCTTGTGGCTGCTTGCAACTTAAGACTGCCTTTGAGAGAGGCTGCATGTGTCTCACATACATTGAACTGAGTTGATATTTTATGTTATAGATGTAATTATACCTTCATTCATTCACTCAGTCAAACATTCTGGGATTGTGTGAGTCCAAAGACATGGCCTTCACCCTCCTGCTGCTTGCTGTCAAGGAGCACAGAATAACTCCGGCTACTAAAATGTACTGAATTACTAAGTAAGAATAACCAGAGAGCTTTACTGATTAATTCACCAGATAAAGCAGGAAGCCTAAAACTGAACTCAGTTTCTGTCCCTTATCTAACAATATTTAATAGAGAAGATGAAAATATGCAGAAAGAACAAAGGGAATTGATTTTAGGGAAGAAACTGCAGTCAACATTTCAGAAATGCTAACACTCCTTTTGGCAAATGATTGAAAGGAATGGAGAGCTGAACTGAAATCCACACAGTAAAGCTGGAACATCAAAAAGTATTCTTTTTTATATACTGTTGTGAAAAAGGAACTGACTTGGAGAATATATTTGAAAGGTTTCAGGAAATAAATCTTTTTGATAATTCTATGAAGATTGGGCAATCTACTTCCATAGTGATACCACCTCAGAAACCCAAGAAGGGGTCTCTGTGAGTCGGATCCAACTTGACGGCAGTGAGTTTTTGTTTGTTTGTTTCCTCACATACATACAACAGGAGTGTGGCAGTTTTCTGAACTGTTGTTATAAGTTAGATTCTACTATAACAGGCACATTATAGCAAATGCCTATTGAAAATTTCAGGGAGGGACTACAAAATAGATGATGGATATGTTTGTTATCTCAATTGTGATAATAGTTTTACAGGTATACAAATACATCAGAACTCTTTATAAACTTTAATTTGAAGTTTACTGCACATCAGTTATACCTCAGTAAACATGGTTCAGTGAGACCAGGGTTTGATTTCTGGCCAATCCACCCCAGGCACAGCCACTGTCTGTCTGTCAGTGGAGGCTTGCATGTTGCTACTGTCCTGAACAGGTTTCAGTGGCTCTCACAGACTAAGCTGGACTAGGAAGCAGAGCCTGGGTGGCTATCTACTTCTGAAAATTAACCAGGGAAAACCCTATAGATCATAATAGTCCATTCTGCAACTGACCATGAGGATGCTGCAGAACTGACAACATTTTGTTCCATTGTGCATTGGGTCACCATGAGTCAGGGGCCAACTTGATGGCAGCTAATAAAAACAATAAAGCTTTCAAAATTTTCCAAGAAGAACAGATATATGCACACCCATGTTCATCGCAGCACTATTTACAATAGCCAAAAGATGGAAACAACCTAGGTGTCCATCAACGGAGGAATGGATAAC
>NW_006921626.1:13935113-13940100 GCF_000298275.1 Orycteropus afer afer | reverse complement strand
AAAAAAAAAAAAATGTTTCCAAGACTCTGGGTGCTCAAAGTGTGGTATACAGGCAGCAGCAGCATCACCAGAAAGCTTATCAGAGATACAGATTTTCAGGAGTCCCTCCAGACCTACTGAGTCAGAATCTGCAGTTTTAACAAGATCCTCAGGTAATTCCTGAGCATATTAACATTCACTTATTGTAGTGAATGTGTGGAACTCACCTCCCACAATGGGTTCCTAAAAGGGTGGCAGTGCCATGAATTACTTAATATGATCCATCTAGTCATAGTCTTTGTAACTCCCACCAAATGACTAGGTGGCACTGTGCAAATGTGAGCTCCTTGTGGCCCACCAAAGAGACTGGATAGCTTGTTAACAATGTAAATGGGGTGCATGGCACCCTTTTGGGAAGGGACCATGAAAATAAGGTATATGGAACCCAAACATGGGAATCAGTCAGTTTGACCTCTCACTAGGCCTAAAATAAGCCATTCTGGGGGCAGAAAGGAGAGACTTGACCACCACCAACTAGAAGAGATGGGAGTGGAATGTGTCCTTTGGACCAAGGGTGTCTGCACTGGGGACCTCCTCGACTCAGGAGACAGAGAGAGCTATAAACACCAGAGAGACAGCAAGAGATGGCAAGAAGTGGTGGCAGCAGAAATAGCAGAATCAGGAGACTGGCAGGAGATGGCACAGTTGGCCTCCAGGCACACAGAGTGAGAAAGCTGAGTCCTTTGGGCAGGAGGCTTGCAGGCAGAGTGGGGTGTCTCCAGGAATTTTGTGGAGATAAGTTTGCTGACATACAGAGCTAGAGCTGAGTGCCTTTAGGCTGAGGCTTATTGGCAGAGTGGGGTGCCTCTGGGCACTTATTGACAGAGGTAAAAGAGCTCTGTAACATTTGCCTGAGCAGACCAGAGACAAAGGGGCTGTGGAGCCAAGAAACCAAGGGCCAGAGAGAGGTCTGACTGTGGGCATGGCTGAGAAGAGATTGTCCTGATCAAATAACTATATCTTGAGTCATTTCTGATCCTGAATTGTAACCTGTTATTTGCCTAATATCCCACAACTGTGAATATGGTCTGTGAGTTCTGTGTAGCCCCTACGACAAATTATTGAACTCAGTAGAGAAGTAAAGTGTCTTGGGAGGAATGATTGGTATGAGAACTGCTAGAAAGGTTGGAGGGTAGATGCATGTCTGACCTCAGCCTCATAGGAATCAGCCTTGGGCTATAAAGGTAGATAATGATCCTCCTTCCCCTTTATGAAGTTACAGGAGGTCAGACAGCTCAACCATGTCATTTTTATAGGAGTTATATTCTCCTTATAATCTTTTTTTAGGTCACTACCTAAGGGTGGCACAGTGCCTAAGGCATTTGACTGCTAATCAGGAGGTTGGCTGTTCAAACCCACTAGCCACTCCATGGAAGGAAGACTGGGAAATCTACTTGCATAAAGATTTACTGCCTCAGAGACCCAATGGGGGTCTCTATGAGTCAGAACCGACTCGATGGCAGCGGGTTTTTGTTTTTTGGTTTACCTATAGTATGGTCCTATCTTAGGCTGAGTTCTCTACCTACAAAGGAAAACCAATGAAATGTATACACATGGAGAAAGAGACAGAGAGAGATTTATCTCAAAGAAATGGCTCATGAGCTTATGGAGGCTGGCAAGTCCCAAATCTGTGGGTCAGGCATCACTCTAGAGGCTTCTCTTGACTCACGTGATTACAGAGAGTCAGGCAACAGGCTGTTGGCTTACAGGGTTGTGGAAACTGGTGAATCTCAGAATCAGGTTAGATGACAGGGCAGATGATGACAAAACAGATGCAGTTTCCAGAGCAAGAGAGAACCTTAACGGAACATCTATATATATTTAGGAACAGGTCACATCCCTAAGAAAACTCCCCTTACATCAGAAAAGGATGTGACTTGGGTAAGTATATGACTTGGGTCATGCCCTCTTATAAGGCTGTGTGTGGTAGTTAAGTTTGTGTATCGTGGGGATGTGGTATTCCCCACGATGAGACTGGTAATCAACTCCAAGGTATAATCTACTGTGAGCAGCTGAGTAGCTGCCTTTGGGATGTGATCTGCTTTCTGTATATAAGGAGAAGTCTTGGGGATAGTCTCTAGCTTATGGCATGTATGAATCTTGCATGTAGTCATGTCATTGTTCAGCAGTCTGCCATACTCTGCCGACCTTGGGACTTTCGATGGACTTGAATTAATGGCCTGCCATGTGGTTTGGTAACATTGGGACTGTGCCTTTTTATTTGTCAATCTTGGGCTTGTCAGCCTCAGCAGCCAGTGGCTGCCTGAGTGAAGAGATACCTCTAGTTTCAGTGGACCAGGAGCAAGAGGAAGAACTGAAGCCCAAGGTTGAGGGGCTTTCATACAGCCCCTAGAGCCTGCCACTTTAAACTTGGACTTCTAGTTTACTAGAAGCCTTCTGAACTGTAATAGAATAAAATCCTGTTTGTTAAGGGCATCTCATTTGTGGTATATTCTTGTCAGAGCAGCACTAGGTAACCAGAACACTGTGACTCAAGATACACCCCACACTAATCCTGCCTCATTAACATATAGAGGTTAGGATTTACAACACACATATTTGGAGGACAATTACATATTACCACAAAATGCAGGATAATTACATCAAAGCACAAAATGGAGGACAACCACAAAATACTGGTGTAATGGTTAAGGTTGTGTGTCAACTTGGCAGGGCCATGATTCTCAGTGATGTGGCAGTTATAATGTAGTCATCCCCAATATGAGATCTGATAGAATGTAAGCATCACAATGGTGAGATCTGCTGTGAGCAGTCAATCAGATGAAAGGGAGTTTCCTTGAGAGTGTGGCCTGCTTCCAATATATATGGATGTTCTGTCAAAGTTCTCTGACTTTTTACTTGATTTGGATCCTGCAACTGGCTTGTCATCATTTGACCTCCAGTTCTTTGGATTTGAGCCAGTGGCTGGCCATATAGCCTGTTGATCTTGGGCTTTGCCAGCCTCCACAGCCCATAATCATCACCATGATTATGCAAGCAAGCAGCAGAGGGACCCAGGGAAGGGAAGGGCATACCCCAAATGGCAGGAAAAGTGGAAGGGAAAGGAAAGGAAAGCTAGGGCATCCAGGACAGAGTGAGCGAGCAGCATAGGGATCCACGTAAGAAGAGTGACACAGGCCCCAACCCCCATGTGGCAGGAAAAGTGGAGGGGAAAGGAAAGGAAAACCAGGGTGTTCAGGAGAGAGCAAGCAAGTAGCAGAAGGATCCAGGTAAGGGGAGGGTGGATAGGTTTCAAACAGCTCAGGGAGACAAACTTGTCTGTCGATTTGTCATACTGTGGTAGTGTGTTGCTATGAGGCTTGAGGCTGTGCCACTGGTATTTGAAACACCAGTGGGGTTGCACATGGTGCACCGGTATCAGCCCAGCTTGCAGACTGAGACAGATTAGGAAGAAGGAAGAGGCCATCCACTTCTCAAAGAATTGGCTGGGGAACACCTATGAATAGCAGAAAAATACTGTCTGTTACAATACTAGGCAACTATACGAATAGCCTGGAAACAGTATCTGATACAGTGTAGGAGGAAAAGCCACTTAGGTTGGAAGGCTCTCAAAATATAACTGGGAAAGAACAGCATCATCAGAGTAGAACCAAAGTTACTGATGTGGATAAAGTAAAGCTTGTGAGACCTCCATTTGCTGACATTTGAGAAACAGCCACAAACACTCATTAATAATCAGAACATGGAATGTACGAAGTATGAATCTAGGAAAATTGGAAGTTGTCAGAAATGAAATGGAATGCATAAAGATTGATATCCTAGGCACTGGAGAGCTGAAGTGGACTGGTTTTGGACATTTTGAATCAGACCACCATATGATCTACTATGCTGGGAATGACAATTTGAAAAGGAATGGCACAGCATTCATCATCACAAAGGATATTTCACGATCTGTCCTGAAGTACAGTGCTGTCAGTGATAGGATAATATCCATACATCTACAAGGAAGACCAGTTAATATGATTATTATTCAAATTTACGCACCAACCACCAAAGCCAAAGATGAGGAAATTGAAGATTGTTATTAACTTCTGCAGTCTGAAATTGACCAAATGTGCAAACAAGATGTGTTAATTATCACTGTGACTGGAATGCAAATGTTGGAAAATCTAGCCTCAGTGACAGAAAGAATGCTGGAGATCCCATGATAGAATTTTGCAAGACCAACAACTTATTCATTGCAAATAGTTTTTTTCAACAACACAAATGGTGGCTATGCACATGGACTTCACCAGATGGAATACACAGGAATCAGACTGACTATATCTGTGGCAAGAGGCAATGGAAAACCTCAATATCTTCAGCCAAAACCAGGCCAGGAGCTGATTGTGGAACAGACCATAACTGCTCATATGCAAGTTCAACTTGAAGTTGAAGACAATTAAAACAAGTTCAGGAGAGCCAAAATATGATCTTGAATTTATCCCTCCTGAATTTAGAGACCATCTACAGAATAGATTTGATGCATTGAACACCAATGACCGAAGACCAGAAGAACTGTGGGATGACATCAAGAACATCATCCATGAAGAAAACAAAAGGTCATTAAAAAGATGAGAAAAACAGAAAAGAGCAAAATGGATGAGAGAAGAGACTCTGAAGCTTGCCCTTGAGCGGAGAGTAGCCAAGACAAATGGAAGGAATTACAAGATAAAAGAACTGAACAGAAAATTTCAAAGAGCAGCTAGAGCAGAAAAAGCCAATTGTGGGACTTTGTTAGAGTCCCAAGGTTATGCTGTTTTGATTATGCAGCACTGAAGACGTGCAAGCAGTTTTCTGTACTCTGCAAATAAGTTTGTCCTTGAGCATGCAGGTGCAAGTACAAGTTATTTTTCTCATGCTCCCAGTTCTCAGACAAGAATGTTTATTAAGAACAGGGAGTTTCTATAAGAACTGATATGATTAGCAAGTTGTGTTTTGGGGTATA
>NW_006921626.1:13919276-13920245 GCF_000298275.1 Orycteropus afer afer | reverse complement strand
CTTGAACAAACAGGAGTTTATTCTTACACTTTGGAGGCTTTAAGTCCAAGTTCAAAGTGCCAGGGTCCAGGGGCTGTGTGAAAGCCCCTCAACCTTGGCCTTCAGTTCTGCCTCTTGCTCCCGGCCCACTGAAGCTAGAGGCTTTTCTTCACTCAGGCAGCTACTGGATGCTGAGGCTAAAAAGCCGAAGGTTGACAAATAAAATGGCACAGTCCCAATGTTACCAAACCACACAGCAGGTCATTAATTCAAGTCCATTGAAAGTCCCAAGATCAGCAGAGCATGGCAGGCTGGTGAACAATGACACGGTTACATGCAGGGTTCAAGTGTGCCATTAGCTAGAGACTATCCCCAAGCCTTCTTATATACAGGAAGCAGTCTATATCCCAAAGGCAACTACTCAGCTGCTTGTGGTAGATCCCACCATGGAGTTGATTGCCAGTCTCATTATGGGGAATAACTACCACCAGTTGCCCAGCCACTCAACCAAGCCCAACCAAGCTGACATACAAATTTAACTACCACATATCCTTTCCCCATACTTATTCAATCTGTATGCTGAGCAAATAAATAATCTGAGAAGCTGGACTCTATGAAGAAGAACGTGGCATCAAGATTGGAGGGAAAATCATTAACAACCTGCGATATGCTGACGACACAACTTTGCTTGCTGAAAATGAGGATGACTTGAAGGACTTACTGATGGGATTGAAGAATACAGTCTGCAGTATGGATTACACCTCAATATAAAGAAAACGAAAATCTTCACAAGGGGACCTATAAGCAGCATCACACTAAATGGAGAAAAAGATTGAAGTTGTCAAAGACTTCACATTGCTTGGTTCTACAATCAATGCCAATGGAAGCAGCAGTCAGGACATCAGGTGACATATAGCACTGGTCAAGTCAGCTGCAAAAGATCTCTTTCAAGTGCTGAGGACCAAAGATGCCTCCTTGAGGGCTAGGGTG
>NW_006921626.1:13915418-13918343 GCF_000298275.1 Orycteropus afer afer | reverse complement strand
AGAAAGATGTTTACTTGTGTTTTATTGACTATGCAAAAGCATTTGATTGTGTGGATCATAACAAATTATAGATAACATTGCGAAGAATGGGAATTCCAGAACGCTTAATTGTGCTCATGAAGAACCTGTACATAGACCAGGAGGCTGTCGTTCAAACAGAACAAAGGGATAATGCATGTTTAAAATCAGGAAGGGAGTGCATCAGGGTTGTATCTTTGCACCATATTTAGTCAATCTGCATGCTGAGCAAATAATCTGAGGAGCTGGACTATATGAAGAACAGTGTGGCATCAGGATTGGAGGAAGACTTATTAACAACCTGTGATATACAGACAACACAACCATGCTTGCTGAAAGTGAAGGCAGCCTGAAGCACTTATTGATGAAGATTAATGACTACGGTCTTCAGTATGGATTACATCTCAATATAAAGAAAACAAAATCCTCACAACCAGATCAAAAAGCAACATCATGATAAATGGAGAAAAGACTGATGTTGTCAGGGATTTCATTTTATTTGGATCCACAATCAACACCCATGGAAGCAGCAGTCAAGAAATAGGATGTCATATTGCAATGGGCAAATGTATTGCAAAAGATCTCTTTAAAGTGTTGAAGAGCAAAGATGTCACTTTGAAGACTAAGGTGTGCTTAATCCAAGCCAAGGTACTTTCAATTGCCTCATATGCATGTGAAAGCTCAACAGTGAATAAGGAAGACTGAAGAAAAGTTGATGCCTTTGAATTGTGGTGGTGGTGAAGAATACTGAAAATACTATGGACTGCCAGAAAAACAAACAAATCTGTCCTGGAAGGAAGTGCAGCCAGAATGCTCCTTGTAAGCAAGAATGGCCAGACTTCATCCCACCTACTTTGGTCATGCTGTCAGAAGGGACCATTCACTGGAGAAGGATATCGTGCTTGGTAAAGTGGAAGGTCAGTGAAAAAGAGGAAGACTCTCAACAAGATGGATTGACACAGTGGCTGCAACGATGGGCTCAAGTATAACAAGGATTGTGAGGATGGCATACGACTGGGCAGTGTTTTGTTCTGTTGTACACAGGGTCACTATGACTGAACTGACTCAATGGCACCACCACTATCAACAACAACCACGTGAGCCGTTTCCTTGAGATAAATCTCTCTATATATACACATATATAAGCTCCACTGGTTTTGCTTCTCTAGAGAATCCAGCCTAAGACAACTAGAAATCATGGCCTAATGAAGCTGACACGTAATCACAATCCCTGATCACTCTATTAGATACAGGGTTAGATATTTGATCTAGATGTTCAGGTTTGTCAAGAATATTCAATATGCTAAATTCCAAAATAGCAGATAATATCAACAATGATTAATCTCTTACTATATTTTACCTATCTTCCTGGTTAAGGAGCTCTGGTGGTATAGTGGGTAAGGTATTTGGCTGCTAACCAGAAGGTCAGTGGTTCAAACCCACAAGCTGCTCCACAGAAGGAAGATAAGGCAATCTCCTTCTGTAAAGATTTACAACCTTGGAAACCCAATGGGGCCACTATGAGTTGAAATTGACTTGATGGAGTAGGTTTTTTTGGTAACTTCCTGGTTATATTCTATAGGTTTTGATATTTATACTGTTTTTTTTTAAAATAAGTAGGGTTATATTTACCATGTCATTTTCACCTTCAACAGTTATTGATAATTAAAGGTAGAACATTGAGCTAAACATAATAAGGTAATATTTATGACTTCTTAGAGGGTGGGCCTTGTAGTGTGCATATTTTTAAACTCATTAAAGCTAACTATAAAAATCCAGCACCTTGAGGGAATGAGTCACTGTGCCTGGCGGCTCAGGACCACAGTCTCAGAGGACATCGAAGTCAATTGGCATAACATAGTCCAAAAGACAATGTTCCAATTAGGACTACCTAATTTGTATAAGTGTTTATTTATTATTAAGTCAATCAGAGTGATTTCCTTGAAGAAGTATTGTAATCTAATAATTTAGTAAGACCAGCTGGAGGTAAGAATTATATTTTCATAATCCCATCTTTGGTGTGCTTTATAGAATTTTTTTAGAGAAAGCAATTTAGAATAATTTGTTTCTTTTTAAGGCCTTGTTATACCCATCAAAATAAACAGTTATTCTATTGGGAAGAAGTGGGAGGGGAGCTGTTGCATTATGGTAAATTGTAGTCAATGTCATGAGACAATGTGTGTGTGAACTGCTGCATGGAAAGTGAATTTGCTCTGTAAATTTTCACCCAAATCACAATTTTAAAAAAATTAAAAAAAAAAAGTTATCTATTTCACTGTACTTTTCAAATGAACCAATTCGTATTGAAGTTTCTTAGAGTAGCTGTTGAAAGCCTAATTCGTAAGACAGGCACAAGAGCAGTTTTATTTGGAGGTGAGGCTTACAGAGACCTCTTGGCGGGACACAGAGGAAGAAGAAAAGGAAACCCAGATTGAATGCTCTCTCTAGAACTGAAGTCCTCAAGATAGAATCTTACCCATTTTTCTAGGTGATCTACTGAAGATTACAAACAAGTGGATGCCATCTTGGGTGAGAGTCATACACTCAATGGATCTCTGAAATCCGTTTAAATAACAGGCTTATAAGGTCTCTGCCTGTGTTTTTCCTTATGATTTTCCATTTTGTGATGATCAACAGCTTAACATTCTTAAAAAAGTACAATACAAAACAAGGCAACACACACACTTATACACAAGTGGCTATTTTTGATTAGGTCAACCTATCTTAAAATTATTGGTCCAATCTGAGAGCCCTTGTCTTAACCTGAACAAGTAAACTTAGCCCCAAACCTGGGACAAAGAACCCTGCCTCGTACCTGGGACAAGTAATCAATCCTTTCTTCCAAACCAGGGCAAGTATTTTCTGAGGCTCCCTCTGAACTTACTTTGTTGTTGTTGTTGTTATGTG
>NW_006921626.1:13905844-13915288 GCF_000298275.1 Orycteropus afer afer | reverse complement strand
TTGAACCACCAGCCGTCTGGTTAGCAGGCAAGTGTCTTAGCCACTATGCTACCAGAGCTCCTAACTACCTAAAATTCCCCTAAAACCAGCCATCAATCAGGTTCCTAATCTCTGGTTAAATGGCATGTCATTTTCCTTTGAGGTGCCATTCTCCACCCCTTACCAGAATTCAGCAATTTCTCTTAAGATTTATAAATCTGCAGATACAACCATGCCCTCCTGTTATGTTGTTATGTGCCATCAAGTCAGACCTGACTCATAATGATCTTCTTTGGGTTTCCGAGGCAGTATCACTACAGAAGTAGATTGCCCAACCTTCCTTCTGAGGAGTGGCTGGTGGGTTTGAACCGCAAGTCTTCTGGTTAGCAGTCAAGTGCCTTAGGCACTATGCTACCAAAGCTAAAACGCAGTATTAAGACATATGCAAGAGCTGCATCCTAGATTGAAGGTAGTCTTATCTATACCTGGAGATAACAATTGCCAACAAACAGAAAGTGTTCTATGATGTCTGTAGCATTCTCATACGGAAAAACAGAAAGCAAGCTTGGTGTATATTGGGCAGGAGTCCCATGAGGGAATTCTGCATTGCCCTCAGATACAGCATTTACCATTTACAGAGATGGTTTAAGTACATTCACGGTTTAGGCTTAGTAACATTCCGACAGGGTGTGCCATGAGGTTTTGACAGTGTATAGCTTAAATTATGTGTGCCTCAGAGTTGCAGAGGTGTTGTCTTGTGGCTGGCAGGTGGTCTAGAGTTTTTGGCTTGTCCTCTGAACCAGCTTATCCTGATACAGAAGTCTTTAACCATCTTTCACAGCTGGCAAACACCTGATCAGCTTTTATTGGTCATCCTGTGCCCTTTGATTTACTAGCTTATATAGTCCTAGATTCCACAAACTCAAACACTTCTAGGACAAATTCATTTTACTTGGAACCACAATCAACACCCATTGGGCAAATCTGCTGCAAAAGACCTCTTTAAAGTGCTGAAGAGCAAAGATGTCTCTTTGATGATTAAGGTGCGCCTAACCCAAGCCATGGTATTTTCAATTGCCTCACATGCATGTGAAAGTTGGACAATGAATAAGGAAGATTGAAAAAGAGTTGATGCCTTTGAATTGTGATGTGGGTGAAGAATACTTAAAATACCATGGCTTTCCAGAAGAACAAACAAATCTGTCCTGGAAGAAGTGTAGCTGGAATGCCCCTTGGAAGCAAGAATGGCCAGACTTTGTCTCACATACTTTGGTCATATTATCAGAAGAGACCATTCCCTGGAGAACAATATCATGCTTGGTAAAGTAGAGGGTCAGCAAAGAAGGGGAAGACCCTCAAGGAGATGCATTTACACAGTGGCTGCAACGATGGGCTCAAGCATAGCAAGGATTGTGAGGATGGTGCAGGACTGAGCAGTGTTTCATTCTGTTGTACAAAGGGTCGCTATGAGTCAGAGCTGGCTGGATGGCATCTAACACCAACAACAGGACAATAATTTACCCAGAACCTTGCATTGCTACCACCAGCAAAGGCAAATAAACTCTTTCAAAAGAAAGAACCAGAACTTCACACTACTGCCACTGTTGTTGTTATGTGCCATCGAGTTGGCCCCAACTCATAGCGACCCCTCCTTGGGTTTCCAAGGTGGTATCACTACGGAAGTAGATTGCCCAACCTTCCTTTTGAGGAGTGGCTGGTGGGTTTGAACTACCAGCCTTCTGGTTAGTAGTCAAATACCTTAGGCACTATGCTACCAGAGCTCCTCCACTGCCACTAGTAAAGGCAAATAACCTTTGGTAAAAATTCCTGCAAGACTAGAATTAAAAACAGATAAGACAAAATGAAACAGTTAAAGACGAACAAAGCTAGACGCCCTCAATAACCTTGAAAAGCTCTATACAAAAAGACAGAGCTCAAGGTTCAAGAGGTTATTTACCTAGTGGCAATTCCTGAGAAATTCTTAAAGCAGTGAACCTAAACAGCTTTGCTTGATACTGAAGTCCACTCCTGAGCCCTCAGGAGTTGCTGAAGGCAATGCACCTTCGATCCCACTTCTGACACCAAGATACATCATAGAGCAATATCAGAGTCTGCTTAAAGTAAAAGCAAAGGAGGTTTATTGAGGAATAGAGAAAGTCTGGACTGGGAAGATGTCCACATTCACAGTGCAAATGGCCACTCCGCTGGAAAATGAAGAAAACATTTTTGTATAGTTGGAGCAGGAACCAAACGTTAGAAAATCTAATTGGCTGAAAGATAATCAGGAGGGTCAAAAGTGGAACATCTAAGGTGAAGACTTAGCAGGGATAGTTGGATAACATATATGTGGGATTACATTATTGGTTAAAGGTACATAATTTTAAGTGTACATGCCCTTCAGTTTATTACAGGATGGTTACAGGATAACAGCAAGACAGGTTTGTCTGGTAACCTACTGTGGTAGTAGAGTTTGTGTGTCAACTTGGCTGGGCCTGGTTGAGTGGCAGGGCAGCTGGATATAGCATTCTCCACAATTAGACTGGTAATCAACTCCAAGGTGGAATCTACTATGAGCAGCTGAGTAGCTGCCTTGGGGATGTGGTCTTCTTCCTGCATATAAGAAGCAGCCTTGGGGATAGTCTCTAGCTTATGGCATGCATGAATCCTGCATGTAGCCATGTGATTGTTCAGCAGCTTGCCATGCTCTGCCGACCTTGGAACTTTCAATGGACTTGAATTAATGGCCTGCCATGTGGTTTGGTAACATCGGGACTGTGCCTTTTTACTTGTCAACCTTGGGCTTGTCAGCCTCAGCAGCCAAAAGCTGAGTGAAGAAAAGCCTCCAGCTTGTGGGCTGGGAGCAGGAGGCAAAGCTGAAGCCCAAGGTCAGGGGGCTTTCACCCAGCCTAGAACCTGGCACTTTGAACTTGGATTTAAAGCCTCCAAACTGTAAGAGAATAAACTTCTGTTTGTTCAAGACATCCCATTTGTGGTATATTCTTGTCAGAGCAGTACTAGGTAACCAAAACACCTGCCATTAAAATTGCACATAAGCTATAACATCTTGCATCTGGTTCACCACAGAGGAAAGACCCTTTGGGAATAGATTGTGATAGCCTACACTTGCCAGACTTCAGAAAAAAAGACTGTATCCTTTAGGGTACATAGTTAGGTCAACAACAAGTTAGAGAAAATGCTGTTAGAAAAGGTAGCTTTAAAAGTCAACATGGATTCCACGCTCACTTTAAAATGGAATGAACGCTCTGCTTTCACACTGCTCTATTTACACCAAGTGCCTCTGATTTTAGACACTTATGCATACATCTTTAATATTTAAAACAAATACAACTTAAAGGGTGCTTTCAGACTTATAAACACCATGTAGACGTGTATCAGGCAATTAATAAAAATTTTATGGTTGTGTGCTGTCTATGGATTTGCAAAAAATATTGGCAAGAGGCTTAGATGTTTGATTTGTTGTTGTTGTTATATGCTCTCAAATCGGACCGACTCATAGGACCCCTCCTAGGGTTTCCCAGGCCGTATCTCTACAGAAGCAGATTGCCCAACTTTCCTTCCGAGGAGTGGCTGGTGGGTTTGAACCGCCAGCCTTCTGGTTAGGAGTCAAGTGCCTGTTTAAAAATGTCATCTGTGATTTCTCTGTCAAAATATATATTCACTGTCCTACTTAACTTTCTGTCTGTAATCTCCTGTAGTATCTTAAAAAGGGCCCCACAAATTGTATGAGCTTCAGCAAAACTAGGATCCGTCGTCTACAAGCACCTCAGAAAAACCACTGCTCTCTGCTGCCTCAGTTTCCTCTGTAGGGGGAAAAAAAAAGGCATTTGCCCTGCATTTCCTAAAATACGTTGTGAAAACAAACGAAACTGGGAGGCAAGAGTTCAGCAAACCACGCAACTGCCCACAATCATGAAGGACTCTGGCCAGAGGGGTAGGGCACTTGCCTATAGCATCCTTTCCTCACTGACCCCACACGGGCTCTCCCGACCGGACGCCCGCCGGACACCAGCAGTTGCAGGGTGTAATAGAACGGAAAGGATGGCTAGGATTAGCGGGTTGCTGGGGTGTAGCACTCGCGAATCGCGAGAATCCAGGATCCGAGCGGATGGAGTAAGGGCAGGGCGGGGCCCCCAGAGGCTGCGAGACCTGAGGGCGGGGCGGGTGGTCGCAGAGAGGGCGTGACTGATGGTCCGCGGGGCGGGGCACTAGGCCTCAGCCCCTCTCCCGGAGCCCTTGAGCCTCCTCAGCAACGGAAGTTCCGGTGTCGGTGTGTGGAGGTCAGAGGTCAGCAGGAAGTCGATACGTGGCCGCCGCCTGTTCCCGCTGAGGAGGCGCAGCAGCCGGAGATGGCGGCGGTGCTGAACGCAGAGCGACTGGAGGTCTCTGTCGACGGCCTCACGCTAAGCCCAGACCCGGAGGAGCGGCCCGGTGCGGAGGGCGCTCCGCTACTGCCACCGCCGCTGCCGCCACCCTCACCTCCGGGGTCTGGCCGGGGCCTGGGCGACGCAGGGGAGCAGCCTGAGCCTGGGGAGGCGGCGGCTGGGGGCGCGGCGGAGGAGGCGCGGCGGCTGGAGCTGCACTGGGGCTTTGGCCTGGAGGAGCTGTACGGCCTGGCGCTGCGCTTCTTCAAAGGTGAGCCGGGCCGCCGTTCTTCTTCCTCTTCGTGGCCCTGGAAGTCCGGTCTGGGCTGTGTCTCCCAGGGTGGCTGGACCATCTGACCCGCACCCACCACTGTGACCAGAGCAGGGCTGCGTCTTTGCGGGGGTACTCGAAGTTTGTCACTGTAAGCTTGGCCACCAGGCCACACCCCTGAGGGGCCTGGAACCTGGGTTTAGCGCTCGCGAGTCCCGCCTCCCCGAGGTTACCGGTCATTTTACCTGACTTAAATTCTTGGATTTGCTTGTGAGCCTTCTGTCTCCCATAGATTCCCATTTTGGGGTTGCCTTTTTACCGTCATTTTCATTTTCTTGTTTGCCATGGTATGGATATCAGACCTCGCGGAGTTTTCCTCCTTTCTCATAGTGGAAGAAGTCTTTTCAAGGATCCGTATACTCTGTCCAGCTGTTCTAGGAAACCATAAACTCGAATAGGACTCAGTCATGTAGCAGTAATTGGCAGGGAAAAGGAATTAAAATATTAAGCCAATACTTGCCCTCTAGCTTGTCATACTTAAAGAGAAGGGTTGTTGTCCACTATGTTCCAGCAACTTCTACATGGTTAAATTTTTACCTTGTAAGCAGTTTGGAATAGTAAATTCTCAGAATAAGGCCTAAAAGTACCTTCTGTGCGTCTAGAAAAATTAATTGAAAAAAATTTTTTCTTACAGCAAGATTGTAGTGTGTGGTTTTTTTTAATTGGATGATTTGCTTAGTCAAATGGTGGTGATAGTCACATGATTTTTTTCAGTGGGAAGGACTGGTAAGAAGTCGTTTGTCTGATTCTTAGATTTGGATCTCATGGGGTGGATGAGGAGGAAGAGGTATCAGCAAATGAGACTTTAAGAGTGTTTGCTAGGTTCTGTATATATTCCAGAACAGTATATATTTATGACAGGTTTTCTGGAGGGAGTACCTGTTTTGGAGTATGGTTTTACTAGCTGAAGTTGAGTAGTTCAATATAGTAATGCACCCTAAAGTTATTTTTCTGCAATATAATTTAAAGTGTGCAAACTACTGAAAATTTTCCAGAACATCTGATCATTCCACATTCATTGCATTTTTTATTTAAAAATTTACTCTTCACATGTTTAGTGTTGTTGTACAATGAGTTCAGCTCTCTGAACACTAGCTAGCCTGGAGGATTGGTAATGGCCAATGGGCTTTGGATACTTTACACATAGGTCAATGACTTGAATTTAGAGTTGGCTATACTGATGATACATTACCACTTACATGAAAGTCTAGTGGTTTCTGTACAATTTATTTAACTAGATTTTACTTTAAATTTTTAGTCTTGGAACTTTTACAAAATTCAATAATATTGAAGTGTACCGTACCAGAGAGAGTGTATCCCCCCCACACACACACTGCCATCAAGTGGATTCTGACTCATGGTGACCCTATACCCCAAACCCAAACCTACTGCTATTGAGTTAATTCTGACTGTAGCAACTGGATGGGACAGAGTAGAACTGCCCCACAGGGTTTCCAAAGCTATAAATCTTTATGGGAGCAGATTGCCTCATCTTTCTCCCACAGAGCTGCTGGTGGGTTCAAACTGCCTACCTTCTGATTAGCAGCCAAATGCTTTAACCACTGCACCAGAGCTCCTTCAGTGACCCTATAGGACACAGTAGAACTGCCCCATAAGTTTTCTAAGGCTATAATTTTTACAGAAGCAGATTTCCAGATTTCTCTCCCATGGGGCAGCTGGTGGGTTTGAATTGCCAACCTTTTGGTTCTCAGCTGAGTGCTTAACCACTGTGCCACTAGAGCTCCTCAGAGCGAGTGTAATCCTAGCTCTTGGTGTATGCCTAACAAAAAGATACCTGGGTAATTTCATCTTCTGAACCTGTTTTACCATTTGAAAATAGTAGTATCTGCTTTGAGAGTTTTAAACACTGCACAGTGTAGAGTAAACTTAGCTTTATCTTGGGAGTCAGAAAGCTCTGGGTTCTAGTTATCATGGAAACTTCTAGACAACATTTCTCTTCCAAGCTCAGTTTCCTCTATTAGAAAGAAAAAAGAAGTAGGTTAGATTAGATTTGATGTCTTTGATATAAAATTCAGTGGTCCATACCTAGATTATTTTAACATGTTTATTATGTAGTAGGAATTCCAGGGAACCTGTCATTTAGGGGCATCGTTATCTAAGTCACCTTAGGAGAAAAAAACTGCATTGCTATGCATGGTTCATGTAGTACCTAGGTTAAACTCTCAAAGCAGCATCCAAGCACTTAAAAGGAGAAATAGCACAGGAGCAATTAAAAGCTGCTTTCTGCTTGGATCATTACATCAGCTAGCAACGAAGAGGCTGTTAGTATAGGAAATGCCTAATTGAGAGGAAGAAAAGCACTGAGAAGAATTATGGAAAATGTGGTAAGGCAAGTGTTTCTGCCTTTGTTTTAATGTATGGATTTTTCTTGCAGATTGCTTATGTTTTACTCAGTCTTGCAAGGATTTCTAATCACTTTTCTGTGGTTTTGTACCAACGGCTCACAAGAATTACAAATAACATTGCATGTTCTCTTCTGCTGTGGAGTAAATATGAGTCTTAAAAGCATGGATATCTTTTCCAGTGAAAATAGCTTGGATTAGGAATCAGGAACCCTGTTTATTTTTCCAGCCTGTTGAGTCATAGGCCAGTGAGTGAACCCATTATGTCAACTCCCTACCCTCTTTATTTGGTTAAGATAGAAGAAAGTATAGGTAAATTTAAGTGTCTTAATTACCTAGTGCTGTCATAACAAAAAGTATTTTCTCACAGTTTTGGAGGTTAAATGTCTAAATCAAATCAGGGTCTTGGCCATGTCAATTCCTTCTGTGGTCCTTTCTCCCACTTTCTGGTGCCTGCTGGCAACCTTGGTGTTTCTTTACTTATAGGTCCCACCCCCCACCCTTACCCCCCTCTCTATCTATTCTGCTCTTTTATAAGACACAGTCCAGAAGTGATTAGGTTTAGGACTTGCCTACCTGTGCTGTGGCCTCATTAACATAACAAAAGAAACCCCTTTCCATACAGGGTCATATTACAGGAACTGGGGTTAGGACTTTAATATATCTTTCTGGAAGACACAATTCAATCCATAACAGTATTTTACCATCCAACCTTTATTCCGGTTCAAACCCACCAGCCACTCCTCGGAAGGAAGGTTGGGCAATCCTACTTCCGTAGTGATACTGCCTCGGAAACCCAAGGAGGGGTCGCTATGAGTCGGGGCCGACTCGACGGCACATAACAACAACAACAACAACCTTTATTCAGTACACATTTTGTTGAAGACTTATTTTCTGTCCCAGAATGTAGTCTGTCTTGGCTAATGTTTCATGAACTCTTGAGCTGAATATATATTCTGCTGTTTTGGGGTGGTGTGTTCTGTAAATGATAATTAGTAAATTAGTGCCTAAAGCATCTGACTGCTAACCAGAAAGCTGGTGGTTCAAACTCACCAGCCACTCCTCAGAATGAAGGTTGGGCGATCTACTTCCGTAGTGATACCCAAGGAGAGGTTGCTATGAATCGGAGTAGACTTGATGGCAGTGAGTTTGTTTTTTATTATTTAAATCTTCTATTGTTACTGTTTTTAAAACTTCTTATTGTGATTTGGGTGAAGCTTTACAGAGCAAATTGGTTTTTCATTCAACAATTCATACACATTATATTTTGTGATTTTAATTGCAGTCCCAACACTGCAACAGCATCCTTTCTATTTCCTCCCTGTGTTTTACTGTTTTCCACTCATGCTGCTTTCCTATCCCTTTCTGCTGTCTGAGCTTTATCTCTGGACAGATGTTGGTTGCTCTTCTGATTTCATATGGTTGATTGTTCTAAGAAGTACCATCTGCTGTGGAGTAAATATGAGTCTTAAAAGTATGGATATCTTTTCCAGTGAAAAGTTATCCTGGTGTTATTGTTCATCTTATAGGCCTATCTGTCTTCTGGCTGAAACATGAGCCATGGTGTGAGTTCAGTTTCAGGTTTGAAGTATATCTAAAGGCCATAGTCTCAGGGGTTCCACCAGTCTCTGTCAGACCAGTAAGCCTGGTCTTTTGTTACTATTTTGAATTTTCCACATTTTTTTTTTTTCTCTCTCTCTCCAGGACGCCTATTGTGATCCCTTCAGAGCAGTCAGTAGTGGGAACTCGGCACCATCTAGTTTTTCTGTTATAGTCACGGATACTGGGGTTCATGTCCATTAGTCCTTTGGGTTGCTTATTTACATGCATCTTTGATTTTCTTCATTCTTCTTTGTTCTGAATGGGGAGAGACCAAAAGCTCCATCTTAGATGGCTGCTCCACAGAAGACATTTCTTGAATCCTTATTAGAGACAAAGTGTTATATTAGGTTAGCACTATAGATGAATAGTACATTCCTTCTTCCCATAAAGGAAGCAATTTAATGAGTAAATAAAGACTCAGTGACAATTGCACTACAACGTAGAGGATTGAAGGAGCAGAAGCCATTCCAGAGAGGAAGAAAGCCAAAAGCTATGAAAGTCTGAAAGTGTAAGAAATATATGTCTGGAAAATGGCAAGGACCAAGAAAGCTAGAAAAGTAAATTGGAGACAGATCATGGAAGACCATTGTAAATAGCTTGACCTTTTTTTCAGTGGACAATGGGAAATCATTGAAGATTTCTGAGGAGAGAGTGAAGTTGCCCAGTTGTAGTTTAGCAAGTTTAAGCTGACCTATATGGAGCTCTGGTAGCATAGTGGCTAAGGCACTTGACTGCTAACCAGAAGGCTGGCGGTTCAAACCCACCAGCCACTCCTCGGAAGGAAGGT
>NW_006921626.1:13902316-13905534 GCF_000298275.1 Orycteropus afer afer | reverse complement strand
GGGTTTGAACCACCAGCCTTCTGGTTAGCATTCAAGTGCCTTAGGCACTATGCTACCAGAGCTCTTATAGCCGTGCTAGTTGGAGTGAAATCGTATCTCATTGTGGTTTTGATTTGCATCTCCCTGACGGCAGTGAAGTTGAGCATCTTTCTATGTGTTTGGTGGTCATTTGAATGCCCTCTTTGGTGACATGTTTATTCAAGTCCTCTGTCTATTTTGTGATTGGTTTATTTGTCTTTTTGATGGTATTGAAGTTCTGTGTATGTATTTGGTTATTAGATTCTTACTGGATATATGGTTTCCAATGGTATTCTCCTAGTCAGTAGCTTGAAATTTCTAGTTTTGTGTCACGACTTTTTTTCTAACAACGGTTTATTTAAATAAGGATCCAAATAAGGTCTACATTTTGCAGTTAGTTGATATGTTCCTTTTCCCTTTTTTTTTTTTGTTTTGTGGGGGGGCTCTTGCAGTTGGGTGGTGGTTCTCTAGATTTTATTCATTGTATCCTTGTGGTTTAACATTCCTTTGATATCTGTAGTTGGAGCAAAAACGTGATCAAATGCAGATTTTTTTTCTGTAAGACTACTTCATGCTGTGTTTTTTCATCGCCGAGACAGGTAATGTTGGGTTGTATCTCTTTTAATGATGTTAGGAACCATTGATGATTAATATCTGAATCTGTTAATTCATTAGGAATTGAAAAAATGATGATATTCTGATTATCTTTTCTTCACTAGAACACTTTTTCTCATCTGCTATTTGGTTTCTCTGGAGTGCAGTTCAAATAAGAAAGGAAAAATAAATGCTTCTTTCTCTTTAGTTACTAGTTTTCAAAATAATGAATTGTTTCCCTAGCAGCCTCAAGAGGTGACACATTTGTGTTTTATTTTTTAAATATAATCCTAAATTCATGTTTTAAAACATATTTGATTTTTTTGTTTTGTTTGTTTCTTGCTATTATTATTGATTCTCAAATTGTGCCATCTTTGGTGAATGGGAGCTCCTTCAGTTTGCATCTTGAGTTCTTTGACATGATTTATCAATCTCCAGGAGCTTCCTTGCGATCTGGTATAAGATGTTCCAGGTTTATCTTAAGTGGTCCCTACCTCACAATAGGAATCAGCCATTTTTCCAAGGAGCCGTGGTTGCTTTTAGCAGGAAATGTCACTTAAAGTGCCATATTTTGAGTACTGAGGGTGGATGCTCATTGCTGCTGGATTGGTCATTGTTTCTAGGCCTTTTCAGTAACTGGATTTCTAGGGTTTGGGTGTGAGGTAGGGGTAACGTTTGAAGTTACAGTGTATGAGAGATAGTAGGAAGTTGTAGTTGGATTTGGAGAGACTTAAATCTTGGACTCAGTTTCTTTATGAAATAGTTAACATATTTCCATTAGCATTGCTGTTAATAACACCTGGTTTTATTACTAACAGCAGAGAGGTAATCGTATGGAAATTCTGAAATGGTTCCTTTTCCTGTAGACCTGCTTAAACATAGGTTTTTACAAGGACTTTTATAAATGGCTTAATTAATGGTTTAAAATACTGTACAGCTGTAAGTTACTCACTGGTAATATATATAATTAGCATAGGCCTCTTGACTCTGAGTGGTTTGTTGTTGTTGTCATGTGCCATTGAGTTGGACCGAACCCATAGCGACCCCTCCTTGAGTTTCCAAGGCAGTATCACTACGGAAGTAGATTGCCCAACCTTCCTTCCGAGGAGTGGCTGGTGGGTTTGAACTGCCACTCTTCTAGCTAGCAGTCAAGTGCCTTAGGTACTACACCACCAGAGCTCCTCTGAGTGGTTTAGCCTCAGATAATTTTAATTGTTACTAACAGCTGTTGAGGGCAGTGGTGGTTCAGAAGTAGGCCTTCCCTTCAGAAGACTCAGGTTTGATTCCCAGCCAGTGCACTTCATGCACAACCACCACCCATGTACTTCCGAAAATCAGGTGGTGAAAACCCTATGCCTCACAACAATCGGATCTACAACCGATCATGTGGATGGCGCAGGACCAGGCAGAGTTCCTATTTCAACCATCATATCTATTTTTTAATTGCTTGGGAAAGTATATTTGATGTGCTATATTAGTTTCCTATCGCTGATGTAACAGATTACTGCAAATTTAGTGGATTAAATATGTATTAATTATTTTACAGTTCTAGCAGTCAGAAAGGAGCTCTAAGGGCACTGTGCTTAAGGCATTGGGCTGCTAACCAAAAGGTCAGTGGTTTGAACCACGAGCCACTCTGCAGGAAAAAAAATAAGGCAGTCTGCTTCCATAAAGATTTACAGCCTTGGAAACCTTGTGGGGGATCACTATGTTGTTATTAGGTGCCGTCGAGTCGTCTCTGACCCGTAGCAACACTATGCACAGCAGAATGAAACACCACCTAGTCCTGTGCAACCTCCACTATCCCTGCTATCCTTGAGCCCATCACCACAGCCACTGTGTCAGTCCATCTCGCTGAGGGACTTCCCCTCTTTCGTCGACCCTCCACCTTACCAAGCATGACATCCTTCTGCAGAGAATGGTCCCTTCTGATAACATGACCAAAGTAGGTGAGACAAAGTCTGGCCATTCTCGCTTTCAAGGAGCATTCCACCAGCACTTCCTCCAGGACAGATTTGTTAGTTCTTTTAGCAGTCCATGGTACTTTTAGCATTCTTGTCCAGCACCACAACTCAAAAGCATCAGTTCTTCTTTGGTCTTCCTTATTCATTGTCGAGCTCTCACATGCATATAAGGCAATTAAAAATACCATGGCTTGTGTCAGGCGCATTTTTCCTCGGTTCTATCAGCTAGAGAAATGCTGAGCGTGTTCTTCCCTTTTAGTTTTCTAACTCCAGGTCTTTGCACATTTCATTAGAGTAATTGGGTTTGTCTGTTTGTCCTCAGGGAGACATTTTTGCTCTTCAGCACTTGAAAGAGGTCCTTTGCAGCCAATTTGCCCAGTGCTGTATGTCATCTGATATCCTGACTCCTGATTCCAGTGGCATCAGTTGGAGAACCAGGCAATGTTAATTCTTTGACAACCTCAATCTTCTCTCCATTTATTGTGATGCTGCTTATACATATAGTTATGAGGATTTTTGTTTTCTTTATGTTGAGATGTGATCCATACTGCAGACTGTATTCTTCAGTCTTCATCAGTAAGTGCTTCAAGTCATCCTCACTTTCAGCAAGCAAAGTTGTGTCATCAGCATGTTGCAGGTTGT
>NW_006921626.1:13891836-13899530 GCF_000298275.1 Orycteropus afer afer | reverse complement strand
GCTCTTTGAAATCTTCTGTTCAGCTCTTTTATCTTGTCATTTCTTCTATTTGCTTTAACTACTCTCCATTCAGGGACAAGTTTCAGAGTCTTTTCTGACATCCATTTTGGTCTTCTTTTCTCATTTTTTTAAATGTCCTCTTGCTTTCTTCATGGATGATGTTCTTGATGTCATCCCACAGTTCTGGTTTTAGGTCATTGGTGTTCAGTGCATCAAATTTATTCTTTAGATGGTCTCTAAATTCAGGAGGGATATATTCAAGGTCATATTTTGGCTCTCCTGGACTTGTTTTAATTATCTTCAACTTCAAGTTGAACTTGCATAAGTTGATGGTCTTTTCCACAATCAGCTCCTGGGCTTGTTTTGGCTGAAAATACTGAGCTTTTCCATTGCCTCTTGCCACAGATATAGTCAGTCTGATTTCCTGTGTACTCCATCTGGTAAAGTCCATGTGTATAGCCGCTATTTGTGTTGTTGAAAAAGATACTTGCAATGCATAAGTCGTTGGTCTTGTAAAATTCTATAATACGATCTCCAGCGTTATTTCTTCCACCAAGGCCAAATTTTCCAACTACCAGTGATTCTTCTTTGTTTCCAACTTTTGCATTCCAGTCACCAGTGATATTTTACACATCTTGATTGCATGTTTGGTCAATTTCAGACTGCAGAAGTTGATAAAAATCTTCAATTTCCTCATCTTTTGCTTTGGTGGTTGGTGCATAAATTTGAATAATAGTAGTATTGACTGGTCTTCATTGTAGGCATGTGGATATTATCCTATAACTGACAGCATTGTACTTCAGGACAGATCTTGAAACATCCTTTGCGATGATGAATGCCACGCCATTCCTCTTCAAATTGACATTCCCGGCATAGTAGATCATACACTTGACTGATTCAGAATGGCCAAAACTGGTCTATTTCAGCTCACTAATGCCTAGGATATGAATTTTTATGCCTTCCATTTCATTTTTGATAACTTCCAATTTTCCTACTTTCATACATCATACATTCCATGTTCTGATTATTAATGAATGTTTGCAGCTGTTTCTCCTCAATTTCAGGTGTGCCACATCAGCAAATGGAGGTCCCAAAAGCTTTACTTTATCCATATCATTAAGGTTGGTTCTACTCTGATGAGGCAGCTCTTTCCCAGTGGTATTTTGAGTGCCTTCAGACTTAAGGGGCTCATTTTCCTACATTGTATCAGACAATATTTCCAGACTATTCAAAAAGTAATGTATCAGACAGTGTTTCTTTGCTATTCATAAGGTTTTCCCTGGGCAGTTCTTTGAGAGGTGGATGGCTTCTTCATTCTTCCTAATCTGTCTCTCAGTCTGTAAGCTGCATTGAAACCTGTGCACCATGTACAACCCTGCTGGCATTTGAAACACCGGTGGCATGTCCTCAATCCTCACAGCAACGTACAAACCACCACAGTAAGACAAACTGACAGACAAGTTTGTCTCCCTTAGCCGTTTGAAACCTTTCCACCCTCCCCTTACCTGGATCCTACCTAGATCCTGCGGCTTTGTCATCCCCGGCGTTCCCCTCCCTTTTCTGCCTCTGGGGGTGGGGCTGTCTCCTTCCCCTTACCTGGATCCTGTGGGTTTTTTGGGATCACTCGGAGTGGTAATCAACTCATTGGCAGTGAGTGGGAGGTCAGAAATGTAAATGAATCTCACTGGGCTAAAATCAAGGTACTGTAGGACCGTGTTCCTTCAGGAAGCTTTAGGGGAGAATACATTTCCTTGTCTTTTCCAGTTTTGAGAGCCCCTTTTTTCCACTTTCAAAGCCAGCAGCATAGCATCTTCACATCTGTCCCTGACTCTTATGCCTCCCCTTCCATTGGATAGTCCAGATAATCTCCCCATTTTAAGGTCAGCTGCAACCTTAATTCCATCTGTAACCTTAATTTCCCTCTTCCATGCAACAGCATATGTTCATAGCTCACTGGGATTAAGACATGGACATCTTTTGGGGGGGCTGTTTTTCTGCTTACAACATAATGTCATAACATTTTACTCACTGCTGTAGAGTCGATCCTGACTCATAGCGACCCTTCCTTAGGTTTCTGAGGCGATATCTTTACAGAAGTAGATTGTTCAACCTTCCTTCCGAGTAGTGACTTGTGGGTTTGAACCACCAGCCTTCTGGTTAGCAGTCATATGCCTTAGGCACTACTCCACCAGAGCTCCTCATAACATCTTATGAACCAGTTATTGAAATTGAGCATATGAGTTTACTCTTTTTATGTTTTCATCAATGTGGAAGCCTGAGCAATTGACCAGGTCAAGTTGAGTTTAAAATTTCATAGTAAAAAATTTTTCTAGTAAAAAATAGTTATCCGCTGTCTCTATTCTTTCTCATCTCCAAATCCTATCCCCAAGGCAATGATTTTCAATTACTTTAACTCCATTAAAATTTACCTCCATTTTCCTGCTGCTTCTTGGATTTTTTTTTTTTTAATTCATAATTTTATGTATCACATTTTATGGGTAAATCGTTGTTGACCTTATGTTTTTCAATATTACTCATTACTGAGATAGATTACATTTTGTTTCTTGAGCAAACTCTGTAGTTGGAGGTTACTATTATTTTCTTTGTCCTCGCATAACCTTTTTTTTTAAAAAAAAAAAAAAAGACTTCTCTCCTAGATTCCCCTAAACTCTTGATCCAGTCTTTTCTACCTTCAAGGTCTGCTGCCCAGCTCTCAGTCCTAGAAATTACCTTTTTCTTTCTATTGTATATTCTTTTTTCCTTGTTTATTTTGTTTTTTTCCTGTTGTTATTTATTCCCTTTGGAAGTACATATCCTTTAGTAGAGGGTGGTACAGACAGTTAAGTATTCAACTACTGACTGAAAGATTGGAGATTCAAACCCACCCAGTGCCTCTGTAAGAGAAAGACCTGGTGATCAGCTTCTGTAAAGAAGTGAGTTTTCAGGAAAAACCTATGGGGCGGTTCTGCTCTGTCACATGGGGTTGCCATGAGTCAAAATTGACTCTGGCACCCAACAACATTCTCTAGTAGCTTCTTGAGAAGAGACTACATGGGAAATGAAAATTTTGAGATGTTGCCTTTCTAAAAACATATTTGTTTTATCATCATTTTTTATTTGATCATAGAGAGTTCTGGTGGCATAGTGCTTAAGACATTTGACTGCTAACCAGAAGATTGGCGGTTCAAATCCACCAGCCACTCCACGGAAGGAAAACTGAGCAGTCTGCTTCTGTAAAGATGTACTGCCTCAGAACCCACAGGGGGTTGCTATGAGTTGGATTCAACTCAGTGGCAGTGACTTTGATTTTGGTTTGAGATTGGAAATGATTTCCACCCATAATTTTGTAAGTATTGTTTCATTATTTTCTAGCTTCCAGTAATCCTTTTACAAAGTCTGCAGTTACTAGATTCTTGATCCTGTATATGGCCCTGTTTTTCATTCTGAAAATTTTTAGATTTTATCTCTAATGTTCAGAAATTTCTCAATTACTACCTTTTTGCTTGCTTTATTTTTTTCAGTGATTGTGCTGAGCATTTGGTAGTCCTTTCATGCTGGAAACATATACCCTTCATTTCTAGGAAATGTTCTTATATTACTTCTTTGGTAATGTCCTCTTCTTTTTCTCTGTTTTCACTCTGGTACTGTTACTATGCAAATACTGGAGCATCTGGATTGAATTTCTAATTCTCTTATCTTTTCTCCCCTATTTTCCATCATTGTCTTTTGTTCTGTTGGGTTTTATTTATTTGTTTTAGGAAATACCTTTAAACTTATCTTCCAAGCTGTCCATTCATTAAAATTCATTCCTTGGCTCCATCTAGTATCCTCACATCTGGAGCTTCTCTGATTAATTTTTTTCTAGTAAACATCTAATCCTCTGCTAAAGTAGGCATAAGATAGCCATCCACTTGCTTGGGATTGCTAAACACAATGGGAGGGAGGGTGGCTGCCTGCTTATATAGAATTTAAATCAAAGTGTTTGTTTTTATCCACACTCCACCTTTAAGAAGAAACTGCCTGGTACCTTCAATTACTAAACCTTTCCAGGTTTCTGTAAATTGGTTCCCTTATTCCTCTTAGTGAGATTTCGTGAGAAATCAGAGGTAATTGTGTATGTTAAATCCACCATATTTAGCTGGAAGTTTAGATATGTATTTTCTGTCTTTTTTAAGTTATATATGCCTTTTTAAATTTCAGAAAATCATTTGACTTTTTGAGTGTACTTCTTCCTTTAGTCTCGGAGGCAGCAAACTTTTTCTGGTTTTACGCCTATTTTTATTTTATTTTACTTATTTTTGCTTTGTTTTGTTTTATAATCATTTAAAAATGTAAAACTATTCTTAGCTCACAGACTTATAAAAACAACCTGTGAGTCAAGCTGACCCAGTTTGCAATCAGTCTCCTTTAGATAAAATTGATTTTTAACCTCATATTTATTATTGGTAGTCAAGCTTGTAGAAGATGAACTTTCTTATAACTGTTGCTGGACAAATGCCAACTGGTGATCCCTTTAAAACAAGAATTGAGAATGGCTAAGGAGGGGTCGCTATGAGTCAGGGCTGACTCAAGGGCAAATAACAACAACAACAACAACTTTGTAGTCATGCTTCTCTGGCTACTACTTAAGTAGTCATTTTTAACATCTCATTAACAGTAATAAAGATGTGTTTTCACACTTGAATCTGAAAAGTAGCTCTGCAGCTTCTTTCCAAGTGCTTATTTGTTTTTTGGTTGCTATAGAAAGTGGAATTCCAAAATTGATTAAATAACTTCGTAATGACTCTATGAATGTAGGAGCCTAGGATGATGCCTGTGTTACTTTCTGTCAGGACTAAAAGAGAACTTTCCTCTAGGAATATGGCCTGGTTAAAGAGCTATCAGTTTTAAAATGGCCTTTTCTGTTTAAGGTGCTCTGGTGGCGCAGTCCCTAAGGCATTTGACTGCTAACCAGAAGGCTGGTGGTTCAAACCCACCAGCCACTCCTCAGAAGGAAAGTGAGGCAATCTACTTCTTAGTGATACCACCTCAGAAACCCAAGGAGGGGGGTCACTGAGCTGGATACGACTCAACAGCAGTCTCTTTGGTTTTGGTTTGGTTTTCTGTTTATGCAATTAATGGTAGTTAATGACGTTTTCTTACAAACGGTTTAATGCTGGTAGAACCAGAAATAATTTAGAAGAAAGTTACTCTTACATAATTTAAAAAAAAAAAACCTTGTGGTATGTGAACCAAACCAACTAAAGAGTAAGAGAGATGTAACTGTGGTTTGTAATCCTAATTATTTGCCTAAGGATGTAGACTGTGAAGACTTTTCATTCTGTGCTTTCTTTGAAGGCTTAAAAGTCAGCACGATGTTGGTTGTGCTTTATTTAAAGTGGTTGGGATCAGCATTTCCTCCTGGGTTTTGTATTGATCTGTTAACCTCATCCCAAAGGCTGAAATCCAAGTTACCTTGACTTCTTAAAAATATGTGTTAAAAAAAGTATGTGTGTTTGATATAAAAGTAGATACGCTTTTTGGAAGGAGCCTGGTAGTGCAGTGATTAAGTGCTCAGCTGCTAACCAAAGGGATGGCAGTTTGAACCCACTAGCCACTTTGCAGGGGAAAGGTGTAGCAGTCTAGTTCTATAAAAATGTACAGCCTTCTTCATGGTGGTGGACTATTTTGTAAAAGAATAGCAATCGTGGTGGCACAACATGAAAAATGTCATCTGTGCCCCTGAGCTGTAAATGTGGAAGTTGTTAGGTTGGCGAACGTTTTGTTGTGTGTGTTTTCACCACAATGAAAGTTTTTTAAAAAAATAATAAATAGGTAGATAGATAGATCCACATTTTGCAGGGGTAGGGAGATGTACACTCTTGGAAACCCTATGGGGCAGTTCTACCCTGTCCTGTTAGGGTCACTATGAATTGGGGTCAACTCACGACAACAGATTGTGCTGTTTGTTGTTGGTTTATTGGAGAAAATTGAAAAATAAATAATAAGGGATAAAACAAAATCTGTAATTCAGTCTTCCAGAAGTAATCATTACTGCTAACATTTCGGTATGTTTCCTTTTCCTTGATTTTTTTTTTTTAAAAAAAAAACTTTTTTTTTTGTTTACAACTAGAACTATAATGATTAGTTTGAAGATTCAATAAAGGAAGGATTATTGGGCAATTTTTAAAACTCTAATAAGTGTATAAAGGAGTCTACCAAAATGCCAATACAGTTCAAGAAAATGAATGTGCTGTTTTGCTTATTCTCATAGAAGAAATTGATTTATTGGGGATTTATTTATGGTTTTGGTGGTGAGTACCTGTGAACAAAGTATTGTCTCTAGGGTTTACAGTGAGGAACAAGTCTATTTGATGACTTGACCAGGACAAAGATATAAAAGCATATTGTTCTTTTTTCAAAAAAATTCTTTACAGGCTGGCAATATATTTATTAACTTGGTGAGATGTGAAAAAGGTAGCCATTAACATCCAAAATCCCTGAAACTCCGCCCTGGCTACTGATGAATCACTTTTTAGTGATCAAGGTTAGACTAACACATTGTTAAACTGTAGGTAGAGTTTCCTTACAGCTGCTTACTCACATCTCCCGTAGTTCCCTAGTTTGCGCTACCAGATGTTTGAAATAAAGAAGCCCATTTATCACCTGGTAGGAAATTGAGCCTTCCCCCATTAGTAAAGCGCAATGGCAGTATTTTACAAATAACTTTATAGTAGTCATAGATGAAACTTCTTTTTTTGTTATCTACTAGCCCTATTAGCTTTGAATCGTCTCCTTAAAACAACAACAACAAAAATACTGATGTTTGAGTATTGGTATAATATATGATGAGAGGGCTGACTCGACGGCACATAACAACAACAACAAATCAGAAAAATGTTTGTCCTTACAGTGAACATTATCTCCACAGAATTTTATCTTTACTCACGCTTATTTAGGTCAAACCAACTGCTTTCATAGAATTCATCTTTTTAAAAAAAGAAAAAAAAGAGAAAGCAAAACCCCTGGAATGCTAACTGACTAAACTCAATTTTTTGTTCTTCTGTGTACTTTGCTCCAACTATTTCTCAGGCTTACCACAGTTTTTTATTTTTTTAAATCACCAACAGTGTATTTTCTTTTTGTAAAGGTTAAGGTAAGATGATATAATCAGGGTATTGCCTTTTTGGTTTAAAGAACAAAAAACCTCCTGAATAATCTTTTAACTAAAAGATTAAAATCTGAGTTTGGAGAGGTTTTTCAAATCATCATGATACAACCATAGAGAGCTTTTTGGAGGGTGATGAAAGTGAGAAGGAAGTTGTTCTGGGCTATATGTTTCTTTAATAATCACCTTGACCTGATTAGCATTAAAAAAACTCCTGGTGATTAATATGTACAATATTAAGTAGATGGTAAAGAAAGTCAAGGGATCCTTTAAAACTGGAGAAAGGCTTTTAGGTAAGTAGTACAAATAGTAGTTCCTGTTGCTTTACATATTTCAACAGCCTGACAACATTTTAGAATACGGAATTCTAGCTAGCTGATTTTGTAAGAAAAAGCTACATTTTTTTATTTTAAAGGCAGAGGAATTACAGGTTTAAATGCTTACCTAAACTTTTTTTTTAATGCACTTTATTGAAATATAATTTATGTACAGTGAAATACACAAAACTAAAGTGACATGGGTCACTGCTTTTTTTTTTTTTTTTTTT
>NW_006921626.1:13876971-13890921 GCF_000298275.1 Orycteropus afer afer | reverse complement strand
TGAGGTTACCCTGTGATTTATAATTTTCTTCTCAAGTTTAGAGTAGTCCATTCTATCTTGTAGTTGTCTTGACTTCCCTACCATTTAGAAGTTCTGTAACTACACGTTTTTTTCCCTCTTTTTAATTTGTAGTCATCCTCATTTGTCAATTGAGATCTCTGATTCCCTGTTTACAATCTTACTTATTTACTTTGGATACTTCCATAACTCCATAACTGGGTTGGTTTCTGGGTTATGTCATCATGTGTGTTAATGGTCAGTTGTTGTTTGCTATTGTTGACCCTCTGTTCAAAGGACTCCCTTTGGCGTCTCTTGTAAAGTTGGTCTGGTTTTAACAAATTCTCTTTATTTCTGCTTGTCTGGAAATGTCCTAATTTCACCATATTTGAGGGATAGTTTTTCTGGGTATATAATTCTCGGTTGGAAATTTTTCTCTTTCAGAGTTTTATATATACCATCCCATTGTCTTCTCGCCTGCAGGGTTTCTGCCAAGAAATCTGAGTTTACTTTTTTTGGTTGCCCCTTGTAAGTAACTTTTCGTTTTTCCTGTGCTGCTTTCAGGATTCTTTCTTTGTCTGTGGTTTTGGTGAGTTTGATGATGATATGTCTTGGTAATTTTTTTGGGGGGTCTATCCTGTTTGAGGTTCCTTGGACTTCATGAGTGCATATATTCTCATCTTTCATCATACCAAGAAAATTCTCTTCCAACAAATCTTTGACAGTTTTCTCTGTGGTTTTATTTGTGTCTTCCTGTTCTGCAATTCCAATTACGCTTAAGTTATTCCTTTTGATGCTATCCCACATGAACCTTAGGCTTTCTTCATTTTGTTTTGATCTTTTTTCTGATTGATCCCTTTTCAAAGAAGTATTGATTCAATCTCACTAATTCTGTCTTCCATGGATTTAATTCTACTCCTTTGCCCATTCAATGTGTTTCTATTTCTGAAAATTTAGTATTAATCTTTTGGATTTCTGTCTATGGATTTTGTATCATTTCTAATTTTTCATTTATTTTGTCATTTTGTTCTTGTATTGTCTTTTGAATTGTTGTAGGGTTTTCTGTGTGTTTTCCTCAATTTTGTCAGTGTTTTTGTTGATATGTCTCTCAATTCGTTGAATACTTAAATATAATTCTTTTGTATTCCTTATCAAGGAGTTCCAATGCTGCTTCTTCCTCAAGCATGTGTTTTGGGTCTGTATCCTGGTCCCTTGTTTCTCCTTTTCTATCTTGCTTCTTTGTGTGCATTGTGATGTTCTGTTGTCTCCGAGGCATTGTGATGATTTTGTGTTTATATTTAATTGGTAATTGTATGTTGGAGTGACTTGCCCATGATTTTAGTTTCCTTTGTTTTGTTTGTATGTTATCTAGTAAGTAGGGTACTGTGCTGTGCTCCTCTATTTGCTAGTTGGCAGCACTTACACACTTACCACCTGTCGTCTTCCCCATTGTCAGCTTCCCGTATGTCCCTGCTGTCCTTGGCAAACAGAGCTTATTCTTAGGTCCCTGGAATACGAATGAGAATGCTGTCACTTTAAAATTTGAAATGGCCACTGCTTATAAACATTCAAAATGGCTGTGCCCTCGTTGTTGTTGTTGTATGCCATTGAGTCGGACTCCAACTCATAGCGACCCCTCCTTGAGTTTCTGAGGCAGTATCAGTATGGAAGTAGGTTGCCCCATCTTCCTTCCGAGGAGTGGCTGGTGGGTATGAACCGCCATCTTCTGGTTAGCAATCAAATGCCTTAAGCACTATGCTACCAGAGCTCCCGGGCACTTTAAATATCCAAAATGGCCACCACTTGTAAACAATCAAAATGGGTGCACCCTCTGGACAGCCGAAAGTTCACAGCTCTGGTTGTCTCCCTTGCTGTTTCCCTTCCTGCTCATAAGCCACCAGCTCAGTCATCCCTGCAGCCCTTGGTGACCAGGGCTGATCTTTAGGTCAGTTTTCAGGTCCAACACCACTTGGAAATATTCAGGCTGTTGGTCCCATCAGAGTAGCTGACAGTCCACTGCTCCAACCATCTCCATACTCACTGTTTTTGTTTGGGTTTTTCCACTAATTGGTGCCTAATCCACTTCTGTATAGTTCCTTTCAGAGCTCAGGGCTCCAGGATTATCTTCTGCATCTCTGTCAGTTGGTTTTTCTTTTTTGAAGAGGGTCTGTGTAGCTTATCTGCCTATTCCACCACCTTACCCTAAATTTCCTTACTGAAACTTTTAAAGTTCTATCTTTTCATATTCCCTTTAGGTCTTTGGTCACATTGTAACATTACATACTTGTAAATATAGTAAATATATAGTCATGTGTTCCACTTATTTTCGTAAATCTGTTCTGTGAAATGCTGTATTAAAAAACCAAACTCACTGCCGTGGAGTCGATTTGACTCATGGTGACCCCTCCTTGGGTTTCCTAAGTGGTATCACTATGGAAGTAGTTTCCCAATCTTCCTTCCAGGGAGTGGCTGGTGGAAAATGCTATATAGGCCTTATAATTGTCATTTTAAAAGCTATATAATCCATTTGTGGATTTGTTGTTGTTTTTGTTATACGCCATTGAGTCGGACCTGACTATAGCGACCCCTCCTTGGGTTTCCGAGGCAGTATCACTACGGAAGTAGATTGCCCAACCTTCCGAGGAATGGCTGGTGGGTTTGAACTGCCAGCCTTGTGGTTAAGCAGCCAAGTGCCTTAGGCACTATGCTACCAGAGCTCGTTTAAATAATGCAGCAGTGAACATAGGTAGTGTCACTTTTCTCAATAAAATAATCTTTCAAAGTTGTATTTCAGAGAGATCTCATTTGGAAAAGAATGAAATAACAGCTCTTTTAGGCTTGTTGAATTTTATGTGAAAGATAATGTAAAAATGTATTTTTTTGTTTTGTTTTATTTTTAGCACATAAATTTAACACAACTACTGGTCTAACGTAAGGAATTGAAGCAAATCTACTTTGTACCTTTCTGACCCAATTTTTTGGTTTTTTTTTTTTTGTCTAGGCCTGAAGTAAACTGTAATTTTTTTTATTACCTCTTAATATAATTTTGTTATAATTTGTTTTCAATATACTTACCTGAAATATGTACCTAAACAGTACTGTATCCAAGTTACAGTTTTTAATTGATCTCAATAGTTTATAAGCTCCATAGGGCAATGAATCCCTAGTGTCCAGCAAATGCACACAAGGGCTCAATAAATGTTTATTAAACTGAATGAATGACTAAACCAGGATTTAATGTAATGTGCATCACTGATTGAAATAGCATTCTAGAAGTTATTTTAGTTGGTAAATATGGTCAGTCCCGATTATGAACGAGTTCCATTCCTAAATCTGTGTTTAAACTGAATTTGTGTGTGATTCACAACAATTAGGTATGGATCATGTCTAATATCAGTCAGATATTTGTCTTAGTTTATAGTACATACACACACACACCAAACCCACTGCCATTGAGTCAGTTCCAACTCACAGTGACCTCCATTGGGTTTCCATGGCAGTAAATCTTTACAGAAGTAGATTGCCCCATCTTCCTTTCATGGAACATCTGGTGGGTTTGAACCACCAACCTGACAGCATATAACAGCACGCATAAAAAACTTTAAAGAAACACTTCTGGATACACTAAAAACACCTGTAACATAATGTTACGGATACACTAAAAACACCTGTAACATAATGTTACAGTAATAATAAAGTTTTGATGCACATTGCAAAGTGAGTGCCTGTTTATTAATATGAACTGCTTTACTGGGGAGGGGGATTAGTAACTGTGGGTTTTATGTATGTCAGTAATTCTGAACCCTGGCACTACCTGTGTAAACCCACTGCCATCAAATTGATTTCAACTAATAGTGACCCTTTTAGGACAGAGTATAGAGCTGCCCCATAGGATTTCCAAGGCTATAAATCATTATGGAAGCAGACTGCCTCATCTTTCCGGCGGCATGGCTGGTGGGTTCAAACTGCCAACTTTTTGGTTCGCAGCCAAAAGCTTTAACTGGTAAGTCATCAGACTGCCTGTATAGAACATGTTGATCCTGTTCTAAGAGCTTTAGAGGAAGTTCCTTGGTTCAACATAGTTTAATATATTGTTGCTTAGTAGCAGACAGATGGCAAGTTTAGAGATTACTGAGTTGTTTCTATTTTTATTAAGTAAAATCAGTGCCACAATATTGTCTTTTTAAAATATTTTTTCCAAGTATTGTATGAGTTTGTTCTTATTGAAAAAAAGCTTGGATTTAGAGAAGTGTATATAAAAATGGGAAACTCATCTTCAATCCCTCCCTCCAATTTTGCCACCAGATTCCAGGAAATACTTTCTAACAGTTTAGAGTGTGTCCTTCCAGACATTTTCCTTTGAAAGATTTAAATAAAATTAAGGTTGCAAATAAAACTTCAGTTCTCTTTGATGAAGGAGCTCTGGTGGCATAGTGCCTAAGGCATTTGACTGCTAACCAGAAGCCTGGCGCTTCAAATCCACCAGCCACTCCTCATAAGGAAGGTTGGGCAATCTACTTCCATAGTGATACCACCTTAGAAACCCAAGGAGGGTCTCTATGAGTCAGATCCAACTCAATGGCAGTAAGTTTGGTTTTGGTTTTTTTCTCTCTGATGACCACTTCAAATCCTGATCTCCTCCCTATTTGCCCATTCTCATTTATTTGGTATGAGTCCTTCCAGTTGTTTGTCTGTTTTTCACATTTACATTCAGATAAATGTACTCATAGAATATATATGTGGGTGTGTTTAACATACTGTATATTTCATCACTCTTTTTTTTTTTTAATTTTATTTTGATTTGGGTGAAGATTTACAGAGTAAATTCACTCTTCATACAGCAGTTCACATATACTTTGTCTCATGTCATTGACCAAAATTTACAATGCAACAGCTCCCCTCCCATTTCCTCCCCATAGTTAGCTCTTCCCAGTGTCCATCCCTCCATACTCTTCTGCGCCCTGAGCTGTCTCCCTGTGCATAAGCAGCCCTTCCTTCTCCCATATTTCATCACTCTTAAGACTCATTGTTATTTTATATATTATTATTTTATATATTATTTGGGAGCTCTGGTAGCATAGTGGCTAAGGCACTTGACTGCTAACCAGAAGGCTGGCGGTTCAAACCCACCAGCCACTCCTCGGAAGGAAGATGGGGCAATCTACTTCCGTAGTGATACTGCCTTGGAAACCCAAGGAGGGGTCGCTATGAGTCGGATCCGACTCGAATGGCACATAACAACAACAACAAACTGATAGTAGGAATGTTAAAATATGTGTTTGTGAGGGACAGGGTGCTTCTTAGGATTGATGAAATACATTGTGTACTATGATTGTATGTAGTTTTCTGCAAGTTGCTTTTTTTTTTTCCTTAATATTTCCGTAATTGCTTCATTTTTACCACAGACCACATTATACCATAGACCACATTATTTAGTAAATCCCTAAATATGGATGAATTTTTAAGTTGTTTCCAGTAACAAGAAAACAGTATTGTATTTACCTCTTTGTATGTATTTGGGAGTGCTTATCAAGGATAGATAATGAGAATTGGAATTCTTGGGTCATAGGACAATGTTATTAGTTGCCATGGACTTGATTCCAACTTATGATAAACTTATGTTCAAGGAAATAAAATTTTGCCCAGTCCTGTGTCATCCTCACAGTCTTTAGTATGTTTGAGCCCATTGTTTTAGGCACTATGTCAGTCTATTACATGGAGAGTTTCTCTCATTTTCACTGACCTTTACCAAACATAATATCTTTTTCTAGCACTTGATCTTTCCTGATGATGTGTCAGTAAGCAAGACAAGTCTTGCCTCCCTTTCTTCTAAGGAGCATTCTGGCTGTACTTCCTCAAGACACATTTGTTCTTTCTTCTGGTAACCAAAAAACAAACTCACTGCTGTCAAGTTGATTCAACTCATAGTGATAGCGACTCCTCCTTGGGTTTGTTTTCAAGGCAGTATCTCTATAGAAGTAGATTGCCCAATCTTCCTTCCAAGGAGTGGCTGGTGGGTTTGAAACTGCCAGCCTTCTGGTTAAGCAGTCAAATGCCTTGGGCACTGCACCACCAAGTATATTCAATATTTTTTGCCAACACCACATTTCAAGTGAATCACTATTTCTTTGATCTTCCTTTTTCATTGTCCAGTTTTCACATGCATATGAGGTGATTGAAAAGACTATGGCTTGGGTCAGGTGCACCTTACTCATCAAAGTGACATTTCTGCTCATTTACTCTTTTTAGAAGAAATCTTTTTGCAGCAGATTTGCCCAGTGTGCTATGTTACTGTTTGATTTCTTGATTGCTCATTCTCCGTGGGCGTTGACTGTTGTCCAAGAAGAATGAAATCCTTGACTTCAATTTCTTCACCATTTATCATGATATTGTTTATTGGTCCAGTTGTGAAGATTTTTGCTTTTCTTTACATTGAGGTGTAATCTGTATTGAAATCTGTAGTCTCTGACCTTTATTAGTAAATGCTTCAAGTCATCGGCAATTATTAACAAATGATTATTTGTTCAGCATGCAGATTGAATAAGTACAGTGAAAGAGACAACCCTGTTGCACAACTTTTCCGATTTTAAATCACTCAGTGTCCTCTTGTTCCGTTTCAACAGATGCTTCTTGATCCATGTACAGGTTCCACCTGAACACAATGAAGTATTCTGGAATTCCCATTCATTGTAATGTTACCCATAATTTGTCATGATCCATAGTCACATGCCTCAAATATTTTTGTGATACTTAATTGTGCTTTAGGTGAAAGTTTACACAGCAAATTAAGTTCCCCTTTAACAGTTTTACAGATTGGTTGGTTTTTACAATGTGTTGGCATTCTTACTATTTTCATTCTATTTGTTCTGTTTCCATTGATATAGCGTCCCTTCCCTTCCTTGCCTTCTCACTTTTGCTTTTAGGTAAATGTTGACCATTCGGTTACACATAGTTCATTGTTTAAGGAAGCACATTACTCATAGTGCTATTGTTTATTTTATAAGCTAATTTATTCTTTGGCTGTAAAGTGATCTGCAGAAATAGCTTGAATTCCATTCTTAAAAGATTATGTTAGGGCAATAGTCCCCAGTGTTCTTCTAGTCTATTGGTCTATAAGTCTGGCCTTTTTTAGCAACTTGAGTTTTGTTGTACTTTTCTTCCATTCTATTTGGCACCTTCTGTTGTGTCCTGGTCAGAATGATTGGTTGTGGTAGCTGGGCACCATCTAGTTTTACTGGTCACAGGTTAGAAAAGGCTGTGGGTTGTGTCGGCTCTTAGTCCCATGGATTAGTTTCTTCTTTGAGCCTTTGCTTTTCTTTATTCTCTTTTGCTGAATACAAATAAAGACCAATAGTTTTATCTTAGATGTCTGCTCATAAACTTTTAAGACCCTAGACACTACTCAGGAGCTCTGGTAGCTTAGTGCCTAAGGCACTTGACTGCTAACCAGAAAGCTGGCAGTTGAAACCCAAGGAGGGGTCACTATGAGTTGGGTCCAACTCGACGCCATGTAACAACAACAGCAGACACTACTCACCAAACTAGGATGTAAAATATTACCTTTATGGAAAAGCCTTAAATTTTGAAGTGTATTGTCAAATTACCCTCTAGGATAATTATCAATATAGACTTCTAATATTAGTGTACAAATGAGTACCTGTTTATTCCATTCTCATCAACTCTTGATATTATTTATATATATCTTTTTTCTACCTATCCAATGGGAGGAGTCTTGGTGTCTCAGTTTTAATTTCTAATCTCCCTCATGATTAATGAGGTTGAGTATCTTTTTGGATGCTTATTTGCTAAGTGTATTTTTTTTTCTTCTCTGAATTTCCTGTTTATATCCTTTGACCCATGTTATTTTGTCCTTCCATTAATGATTTTTATTTCAGTGACCACTTCGTATATGGCTAATATTAAGTTGTAGGAGGATATGCTATTTTCCATCTTTTTTCAAGTTTGAGATTTTGTAGTCTTTTGTTATCATTGCCATCAACCAGTAATTAATGCTACCATCAAGCAGAACTGTGCTTTGTAAGGATTTCTCCATTTTACCAGCACCCAGTGTCATACTATTTTTGAGTATTTGTGGTAGTCTTTATAGCTTGAACTGGCTTTGATCATAATTACTCTTGTAAACTTGTCAGAGGCCAACCATAATAAGAAGAAAGGAAAAGGATGTAATAGTTATGATTAATGTTATCTTATCATCTATGAGATGGCAGTGGAATTCTTACCTTATTAATGAACAAACTAAATCCTTACTTATTAATGGACACTTACTAAGTGTTCCTTAGCTAGGAAATGTCTGACTGAGGTGAGATTTAAAGCTAGGTTTGTCTGTTTCCAAAATCCCTTCCATTATATCATACTGCTTCAGGGGGATGGATAAATTTTGACTACAGCATTTCAAAGCGTATATAATCTGTTAAGTATGTTCATGTTAAAAGTAATTAATACAAATTTATTTTTTAAAACTGGTTCTTTCACGTTGTTATTAATATGTGTAAAATATAGTAGGTGGTAATAATTGTATATGTGTGCCTGAATGCAGCTTGATCGATTTCTATGTCATATTTTTAACATAAGCTTGGCTTCTTTTTTGAAAAATAAATACTTCAGTATAAAGGGATTTTGTCTTAGACTCCTCTTACTGTAAAAATTTAGTAATTGAAATTTAAAATAACTATGAAAATCACTACAGTAGTGTTTATATCCACTACTATATGCAGTTTGCAACATACCTTATGGCAAGAGTTTAGAATATAATGCTGAAAATTACATTATTTTTTTCCAGTGTTAATTGTTTTCTTTGTGTTCCTTTTTCTTAACAGAAAAAGATGGAAAAGCATTTCATCCAACTTACGAAGAAAAACTAAAACTCGTGGCACTGCATAAGCAGGTTCTTATGGGTCCATATAATCCAGACACTTGTCCTGAGGTTGGATTCTTTGATGTGTTGGGGAATGATAGGAGGTAACAATGTTTTGTTGTATAATGAATTTAAGGAGAATGATGTTGAAAAGGGTATAAAGTGAATTGCTTAGAGTGCAGCATCTGTAGTCTTCAAATGTTTCTTTATGGCTTAGAAAGGTTTATGGATAAATATTATGGAAGAAGTTTACTTACCTGATGATGACTAAAAGATAAGTACAGGTTAACTTGACTCTTCTTTAAACACTGTTAAAAGTAGCCTTTAAACAAATAGTAACTGATCCTCTTGTTGGGACAGAGAGTTGTGACAAAAAGAAACACACTTGAGTATTTCATTCAGTTAAGGCTGAAATATGCTAAAAGGAAAATAAAATTTTGATAGCCTTTTGCTAGCATGGGAATCATAAAGAATGAAGTTGTAAGTAGCTCTTTGTAGTTTACAATAATAAGCTTAATGATATATGGCAAACTTAATTTCGTAAGCCTGCATGGTTATTGAAAGCTTGAAGTTTTGAGCCTTATACTTTTCGTACAATCAGAAAGAGAATTAGATAACTTTTGTTATTCTTTACAGGAGAGAATGGTCAGCCCTGGGAAACATGTCAAAAGAAGATGCCATGGTAGAGTTTGTCAAGCTCCTAAATAGATGTTGCCATCTCTTTTCAACATATGTTGCATCCCACAAAATAGAGAAGGAAGAGCAAGAAAAAAAAAGGTGAAATTTGAGGACACAGAATACTTTATCCCTGTGCAACCCAACATATTGATGCTTTTGCTTTACGGAGGGTCTGTTGTAGGATCCCCACTTTGTTTGGCAGTTGTTCACACTTCCTCATGTGAGCAAGTACTTATGAGTTTTGAGGGGAGGGGGCTGCTGCTTCCTTCTGGCTAAACATTTAAAAGGACCCAACCTATCCATTGTGTCAGCATTCCTTTTGTTTTATTACACTTAAGCTTTTGAACAAGCTGCACCATGAACTCAACCTCTACCTCCCCTTCCCTTGTGGGCTGACCCATACAAACACCCCTGACTGGTGTCTCCTGAACTTCTAGAGTATTCATGCTCCATTTCATAGTTGCTGACTTGTGCTACATGGTAGGCCTTATTTAATATTCATATTTAGCTCTGGTTTCCAGGTGGTTTATTAATTCTTGGGGATTAGAAGGAGAGCTGCTAGATGCGCTATTTATGTTTATGGAATTCTCTGTCTTGATTGTGAATTCAGCAGAATTAGAGTTAACTCTTTACTTATCCAGAAGTTTTATTTTCAGCAACTTTGACTATCTAAAACTTCTAGGTAACCAAAAAGACACTATAAAACCAATTTTACCTTAGAATACATTATATTTATTTTAGAAACACTTGCTTCTCTCATTTCCCACCTCAAACTGGATTAGAAACAATAAGATTATAAGAGAAAATAACCTGATAATGAGAGAGAAGACAGGAACCATGAGAAATAGATACAAGAATGTAAAATTTTAAATGGTCAGGGACCATTTAATATGAGGCCAAACTTCTCCATCATTACATTATGTACAGTACTACAATTTTTGTGTTTGTAGTTATAACTCCTGAGCCATTAAGAGATAGCCCTAAGTATAAGTTATTCTTGTTGAAGAAGACAGGAAACAGCTTAGTAGATTTTTATCCAAAGGAAGAATTTTTTTTTTCCCCAAGGAAAAATTTGTTCAGTCTTACAAAAATGGAATGAGATATTTTAAACTGGAAAATTGATTTATATGGTACAGTCCATTGTGTAGTAATGTTGGATCAATAAGGTGTAGCTATAATGTCTTTGAAAGTGTTTGTACATTGCTTTTTAAGTTGTTATTTTAATGACAAATACTCAGATTTCTCTTCAGCATTGCCAAAAGTTACTACTCGTTTTAATGTATAAATCTGCATTTTTCCCTTTTAAAACTATGCTTCTGACGTGAGATGAAGTTCATATAAAATTCTTTTAAAGCATTTAAGACTAGGGTTTATCTCTCTCGAAGTGTAAGCCCTGACTTGTAGAATATCTTGCCCTTTACCAGCTGTGACATGTTAAAATAGGTCATGTTAATCAAGGGCATATTTCCAAAACCAGCAGCAGCATTGTTCTTTAATGGAGAAAGATTGAGAGCATTCCCTCCAGAATGGGAATAAGATAAAGATGCTCATTGTTACCACTCTTCCTCAGTATTATACTGGAAATCCTAGTTAGAGGAGGAAGGCAAGAAGGGAACTCAAGGGTATACAAATTGGAAGGGATGAAGTAAAACTATCCTTTCACACAGATGACATGATCCTATCCATAGAAAATCCCAGAGACTCCACAAGAAAGTTGCTGGAACTAATAGAAGGATTCATCCATGTGGCAGGGTATAACAGAAAAGTCGGTTGGGTTTCTTTACACTAACAAGGTGCACACACTCTGTAATGGAAATTAAGAACCATTTACAATAGCTCCAAAAGAATAAAATACCTAGAAATAAACCTAAACAGGGACACAGAAGACTTACATGAGGAAAACTGTAAACCCCTACTGCAAGAAACTAAAGGAGATGTAAAGGAATGGAAGAACATTCCATGCTTGTGGATTGGAAGACTTATTGACACTGTGAAAATGTCGGTAGTTCCAAAAGTGACCTGTAGATACAATATGATCCTGATCCAAATCCCAACATCATTCTCTATTGAAATAGAAAAACTAATCTCCAACTTTATTTGGGAAGGAAAGAGGCCCCGAATAGCTAAAGCAATACTGAAGAAGAAAAACAAAGTAGAAGACCTCACACCTCCCAATATCAAAACTTACTATTTAGCTACAGTAATCACACCAGCCTGGTACTAGTTCAATGACAGACACATAGAACAATGGAACAGAATTGAGAACCCCGAAGTAAATCCATCCATCCATAGGCAACTGATCTTCAAAAAAGGGTCAAAGTCAATTCAGTGAAGAAGAAACAGTCTCTTTAATATACTGTGCTGGCAAAACTGGTTGTCCATTGGCAGAAAAATGAAACAAGATCCATGCCTCACACCATGCACAAAAACTGCCTCAAAGTGCATCAAAACCCTTAATGTTAAAGCTAAAACTATAAAGTTCCTGGAACATAATACAGGAACAAAACTAGGTGACCTGATTTCCAACATAAATAGCCTATTAAACACAAATAATGAGGCATGAACAACAGATAATTTAGATAACTGGGACCTTCTAAATATTAAGTGTTTATATTCATCAAAGACTACCAAAAGAGTAAAAAGAGAATCTATAGACGGGAAAAAATCTTTGGCAGTAGCCTATCCAACAAGGGTTTAATCTCTAAAATATATAGAAAACTTCAACAAAAAGATAAATAATCCTTTCGAAGAATGGGCAAAGGATACTTGACCAAAGAGGACATTAAGATGGCCAGTAAATACATTAAAAGATGCTCGTAACCATCAGCTGTTAGAGAAATGCAGATCAAAACTATGAGATACCATCTCACCCCTGTAAAAATAGCAATGACAAAAAAATCAACAAATGCTGGAGACATATACCAAGATTAAGAACTCTTTTTAAATATATATTGCTGTGTTTTAGATGAAAGTTTATAGAGCAGATTGGTTTCCCATGACATTGGTTGCATTCCCCATAATGTGTCAGCATGTCACCCCTGGGTTCCCTGTTCCTTTCATCAGAATTTTCTTCCCCTTCCTGCCTTCTCATCTTTGCTCTTTAGCAAATGTCCTTTTGACGTAATATGATTGATTATTCTAAGGAACACATTCCTCTTGGATATTATTGTTTATTTTATGGAGCTCTGGTAGCATAGTGCCTAAAGGCATTTGACTGCTAACCAGAAGGCTGGCAGTTCAAACCCACCAGCCACTTCTCAGAAGGAAGATGGGGCAATCTACTTCCATAGTGATACTGCCTTGGAAACCCAAGGAGGGTTCACTATGAGTTGGGTCCGACTCGAGGGCATATAACAACAACAGCATCTATTGTTAAGGGGCACTGGTGGTGTAATGGTTAAAACACGGGCTGTTAACCAACAGTCAGTGGTTTGAACCTACCAGCTGCTCCGTGGGAGAAAGATGAGGCAATCTGCTTCTGTAAAGATAGATAGCCTTGGAAACTCTATGAGGCAGTTCTGTTCAGCCCTAAAGTGTCGCTTTGAGTCAGAATTGACTAAGTGCAGTGGGTTTGGTTTTTTAATTTTGGGGGTGCTGAAAGGTGGTTCCATGAATGCCTTCATTTCTAGTTCAGAAGGATGTCTGAAGCCCGTTGTCTCAGGTGTTCCTCTAATCTGTCAGACCAGTAAGCCTTATGGTTTTTGTGAGTTTTATTTTTTTGTTCTACATTTTTCTCCTGTTCTATCCGAGATCCTCTATTGTGATTCTGGGATTGGAACTCTTACACAGTGCTGGTGGCATTGTATAATGGTACAACCACTAAGGAAAATGGTATGGTGCTTCTTCAAAAAGCTAAAAATAGAAATGCCTTATGATTCAGCAGTCCCACTCACAAGTATATATCCAAGAGATAGAGAGTAGTGACACAAATAAACATACGCATACCAGTGTTCATTGCCACGTTATTCACAGTAGCAAAAAGATAGAAACAATCTAAGTGCCCATCAGAGGACAAATAGATAAACTGTGATAGAATCATATGATGGAATACTCCCCAACTGGAAAGAACAATAAGGAGCCATGAAACATAACATGGGTGAGTCTGGAGAACATTATGCTGAGTGAAATAAGTCAATCACAAAAAGGCAAATACTGTATGGTTCCACTATTTTAAAAAGTTAGGAATAGATGTACACACAGAAAGAAATGTACTTTGATGGTTACCAGGGATGGGAGGAGGCAGGGAAGGAGAATCACTTTTTAGATAGTGTTGTTGTTGTTGTTATTTGCCGTCGAGTCGGCTCCGACTCATAGCAACCCCTCCTTGGGTTTCCGAGGCAGTTATCACTACGGAAGTAGGATTGCCCAACCTTCCTTCCGAGGAGTGGCTGGTGGGTTTG